>NC_089849.1:53587998-53887998 GCF_035609145.1 Eleutherodactylus coqui
GTTTGTTAGTACTTTGTCCCAAGTGGCAGTGCTATTGTTCAACACAGTCCTGTAGCATTTCAATAAAACAAAGTCTTTTCCCACCTTTTCCATACCCCACCCCAATCAAACTGGTGTCCCCCCTCAATACAATATCCATCAGAGTAGTCTCAAGTTGTCTTGTGCACCCTTGATCCCCCTAAGTCTACAAAAAGTTGGAGAGTCAATGAAGTCCCCCTTCTCCTCCCTCTACACAGTTCTGGATTGAGATGTCACAGGAAGACTCACATAAAGAACTCTGGAGAAGATGGGTTATCACTGGTAGACCCGGCTTCCCTGAAGCTGTTGGTGGTCAGTTTCTCACACTTTATCTTGTAGGCATCTCTTTCTCTTACAAGACGGTTGACCTCTTGTTTTAGTTGCTCCACTTGCTGGATAAGTTGGGTCTTCTCATTCTCCAGGTGGTGTTTCTGCTGCACCCTCTTGTACCTGCAGGACTGGGCATACCCCCTGTTTTTCAGGGTTCTTCTCTTCTGTTTTAGGCGAATAACATCATCCTTGGTGAAGCCCCTCAGATGCCGGTTGAGCTCCCTGACAGACATGGAGACCAGTTGGTCATCAGAGAACCTGTCTTCTACCTGGTTGGAGGACTGGTGCTGAGGGTGGCTGTTTTGGAGCTGCTGGGAAGAGGTCGAAGAGTTGGATGGGGTGGGAGAAGCCTGAAGATGATGGTGATGGTGATGATGGTGTTGGTGCTGGTGAGGATGTGCCAGCTCCTCATGGGGCATGCCCTGGTACTGGTGATGATTTTGGTGAGGGTGGGGATGATGATGGTGGTGATGATGATGACCTCTGAAGCTATCAAAGCCTTGCAGCTGTGGAGGCATTTGGTGGGGTCCAATGAGAGCTTCTACAGCATCTTCTGGGGTGAGGTTTAGAGCCTCTGGGTTGACCTGTTGGTAACTGTTAGCCATCCAGTACAAGTCCTCCAGGTGCGTCTTCTGCTCTGTTGGGCTGAAGCTTGGAGAGGAGGGCACTGAACTGCAAGGAGTGCTAATAGGGGTGGAAGACACTGAGCCTGTTGGCTGCAAACGATTGCAAGGACGAATTGTACGATCAACTCTGCCGTTCAATGGTTCTTTCTTGACATCAAACTTCATTAAGTCAAAGTCATTGACATACTCCATGGCAAGTGGACTGGTTGGCAATTCTGGTGCAATGTTCAGCTCTCCTGCCATACTGCTCAGATCAATTCACTCCAGTTCTGCACCCTGAGTGTGCCTCGAGCTGCACACTCAAGGAGTCCTCCAGCAGAAAACTTGTACCTTGAGCTCTGAAGGAAGACAGTAAAGAAATGGGTGGCAATGCGCTTCTGCTTCTGTGCCTTGTTCTTCTTTCTTGCTGAGCTCTTTCTTTTTTACAGAGCTTGGCACAGTCCCAGGGCAGAACAAGAGCAACCTCCCCTCCTGTCAGTCTCAGGGAAGGCTGCTTTGTAAAATTCCAGCATGTGCCCTGAAATCTTGCTTAAGGAACTTTCTTGGATTGCAGAAGAATCGTGCAGCTTTAAAGAGCAGACAGTAGCATGCAGCTCTGGATTTCATCTGTGCTGCCCTATGCAAGCCTTCTACTTATATCACAGCATCACGAGTGGAGAAGGCTGGGCTCCACACCAGGTTGTCCAATGTCTGGAGAGGGAATGGCTACAATAGCATGACAAGGGCAGAAGGGGAGGGGTAATGTGCAAAGTGACAGATAGAGCAGAAGTCAGCTGACAAGCTACTGCTAGAACAAGACCAGGCAATTCCAAAGCCTAGATGTTCTGCAAGGCAGAGCTATTCCCACAGTGCTATTTAATACAGTGCTCGTACTCCAGGCTCACATGTCCTCAACTTTTCACAGTATCTCTGCTACAATATATGCATTAAACAACACTTGTATTAATAACATCTGTTCCAAGAAGCAATGCATATGGTCATATTCCTGCAATTAATGCATAATAGTACCAATTTAGCTCACATGCTGTTCAAATTCTAAACTATTGTATATTGCAATATATACCTTGCTGTTAACAAATCCATTGTATTATATACTTGTCTATACAGAATAGGAATTATATATTGCATGCAATAATATTCATTGCACAGATATAAGAACAGCAGATCACTATATGAGAGCACAATCAGTCTCCCCTCATTATAGGAGCATTTCTTGAAGCTGGGAGTCTTTCATTAATCACTGCAGAATGCAGATTGTGTCTTTTGTTTGTTTTAATAAACATGTTTCTTGTTTTTAGTTCAGCGTTTCGCAACAATGTAGAGAAACTTCCACAGAAGATCTAAAAGGGGATGCCGAGCGCCCTCTACTGGTCAAATGTGGTATTTGCAGCTCTCAAGTTTGGTAGAGATTAGATAGATAGATAGATAGATAGATAGATAGATAGATAGATAGATAGATAGATAGATAGATAGATAGATAGATAGATAGATAGATAGATAGATAGATAGATAGATAGATAGATAGATAGATAGATAGAGATATGAGAGAAAGAGAAAGAGAGAGGTATGAAATAGAGAAAGATATATATGAGGGAGAGAGCTATGATAGTGATGAGAGACAGCTATGACATAGATAGATAGATAAATATTGGGGGGGAGAGAGAGCTATGAGAAAGTCAGATAGATGGATAGATAGATACATAGATAGATAAAGAATGGATAGTACTGCAGATAATTGTTTTGCAGCCAACTCCTCAACATAGTAATAATACACGTATGAAATTGCAAACATGAAATCGTGCAGATTATCAGAGCACTTAGATAAATAGAAATGAGCAGAAAGGTTAATTTATGATTGTTTTTATATTTTTCGGGTAATGTTAATATCAGGTGTCCTATCTGAGAGCACACATGGTATACAACTCTCCCTATTCCTCCATAGAAAGCTCGAAGATCCATCAATAGCTGGCTACATGTCAGCTAAAGTTACTTCTAAATACTTTTGGTGTGTAAATAGCATAATACATAAATGCTACACTCTAAATGAACATTCTAGTATCTAGTTCTTTTATATATACATCACATCTCCCAAACATCTTCCCTCCCTGCTCCACCTCTCATCCTCTCTTTAGGGGGTGACAGTAAGTGTTTCTTTTATTCCCGAATAGCTCCGATAAAAATTCCTAATCGATTCCTATTAGAATGCGGGTGCAGCCAGGGGGTGAGAACTTTAACCCTTTCTGCTCACACACAATAGAAAAACACTTTGGCTCAGCAGTTTCTGCTCAAAAGTCGCTTCCTGGCCAATTATCCAGGGACGGAGGGGACTTGGCCAAATATTTTACTGGGAGCTATGCTCCCCAAGAGATGGAGTATAGATCGTTCAGGTACCCCTGCCTAACATGTGCTCCTCCACCCTATAGCACCTCATGCTCCTTCCGACGCCCTGCATCTTATTATACTGTATATATTTATACCAAGCATGAATACATCACATTTTTCTAAATGGAATATTTACTGGGCTGCCTGCATAAATGAATTCTGCTATTCCCCATCTCTAATGGAGCAGATACAATAGTCTGGTGCCCTGTTTTAAATAACTCTATATGTGTTGCCTTAAAGAAAATGGAGAAGGTCCAGAAGACAGAGCTGTGGGTAATGGTGATGAAGAAATATTTTTATTCTAATATATGGCAGCTTATTGATTATCAAATGCCATTATGCCATTACTGTAATAAAGACGTAGGGTTATGTTAAAAGCAGTTATACAATGCAAACACGTAGGACTGCTTACATTATAATGGAAGAGAAATCTTAATTCATGAGATAGATAGATAGATAGATAGATAGATAGATAGATAGATAGATAGATAGATAGATGCTGCAGCTAGATGATTGATTGGTTGATAGAGATTGATTGATAAAGAGATACTTTGGCTAGATAGATACAGTAACAGTGAGAAGATATATATAATTACTGTTGTAGTAAAGATCAGATTATGATCTGCACAACTCCCTATTATGTATGCATCTATTTATCTATCTTCTCACTTATTACTGTATCTAGCTAGATAAAGTATCTTTTCATCGATCATCTAGCTACAGCAACTGACTATGGCTGTTTCTATCTATCTATCTATCTATCTATCTATCTATCTATCTATCTATCTATCTATCTATCCATTAGTCATCTAGCTACAGATATTCTTTTCACTCTATATATCAATCTATATATCTATCTATCGTATCTAATTAATTTCTATATCTGTATCTGTCTATATCAGTATATCTATAGAACTGTCCCTTTATATATGTTCTTTTTATTCTACTTATATATGGTCTTCTAGCAGGAGTTCTCTTCTACAAGTAGATAGTGCTGAGTGCTCTCTAGAAGGACGGATCCTAGTTAATCATCTATCCACTTCTAGGGGCTACAGAATGAAAAGTGTTGTGTTTGCTTCTTCTCATTAATGACTCTAGCATCCCACGATTTTTAAAATTACTTAAGACAAAACCTAACACCTTGCAGTTTTTTTTATTCTTCTTGCTGTTAAAGTAAAATGCAGAAATATGTTCCTGTTCTCAGTAGAATAGAGCAGACCCTCGGTGCAAGGAGGCAGAGGATGGTAATATAGTCACTGTAGAAGAAGATCTGTCTTGTCTGTAAACAGGGATGCATGACACTGGTAGGTTCTTTTCTCTATCATTTTATCCAGCAAGATTCAACTTTAGGAGATTAATTACAATTAAATGCTTTATTAATAGCAGCACATAAGTTACACCTCTGGAAAGAGAAAGTCATCGATTCACTACTGTACATTCCACTGCTTTCTGCAAATAATATATACAGCTAGAGCTGGGTAGTAATACTGACTTTGTCACTTGCTATAACTTATAGAGACATTATTATGTTATCAGTGGTTTTAAGAAGCAAAAAAAATCTGTTCAGTGACACAATCAGCTCTGCTACATCTTATTGTTTCATTAGCATAGAAGTAATTGATTTAGAGACTACATTATTGCTGTCTTTAAAACCCTTCTGTAATTTCAGAAGGCTTTTCACTGTTTTTGTCAAAAGTTAATTAAGTCTCTTGGTTGATTTCTAGTGATCTGCAATGGGAATTATAGCATTAGGAGGTACTCTAAGAGTTAATCCTGACTCTTGAGAAACACTGTAAATTGTCATTTGATACAGATATAATGACTTCATTAGCCCAGCACTCTGAGACTTTGGATATGCACTGATTCTCAGGAACTTCCTGTAAGAAATACAGGATTGAGATAGATAGATAGATAGATAAATAGATAGATAGACAAATGGATGGATATGAGAGGGAGAGGGAGGTATGAAATAGTTAAGATATGAGATTGATAAATATACAAATATGAGGTAGATATAAAATAGATTTCAGTTTTTGGTTGGCTGTGCTAAAATGTTTGTGCATATATATGCTGGAAATACCATATGTATTAAATAACATAACATATGTCAGCAGATATGTTATTTTTCTATGCTCTATTCATATAGGGTAATATACTATCGAATCTCCATGTTTAGTGTTGATCAATCGTAGCAAGTGTTAATTTAGATGCCTGGTTTTATGCATTATGGTTGCTCACATTCCTCTGAACAGAGAGGGTGCAGATTACAGGAAGCCTTTCCAGCAGCACAGCACTTTCAGTGTCTGTGTAGGGGGGTAAGCTTGCATAGGATCATTTTTTTCTTAGGCAGCAGATATTTTTGAGGTCAATCAAACGGAGTAAATGTCCTGTTACTGTTCTAATCCTGGACACTGAGAATATATAGAGTTGAATAATAGCTTTAGAAATGTTATGGTATAAAGGAAGGCACATGTTCTCTTTGGATATCTTACCAGGTTACTGTTTCAGGTGCAGTTTCCTAATCTAAGGAATTGTTTCCATTGGTTGCAGGGAATTTCACATTCTTCTTGACTGCTTTAAATTTGTCAGTATAGTACAGTAGGTACAGCAGATATAGTTAGTGTTGTGGGGTCTGCTGAACAACCAGAGCAAACACAAGGAGTTCCTGGCTGCCTTACTGTATCCTTGGAATGTTCTAAGGGCAAAAGAATAACATTATTATTAGGCTATTGTAATGCATGCTATCTATCTATCTATCTATCTATCTATCTATCTATATCCTATCTATCTATCTATCTATCTATCTATCTCATATCTATCTATCTATCTATCTATCTATCTATCTATCTATCTATCTATCTATCTATCTATCTATATCCTATCTATCTATCTATCTATCTTATACTACAATATCACATACCATCTTTCACTCTGATCCCAGTGTATACCAGCACAGTCAGTGAGCATCTGATTAGCTGATCGGTCGACGTTCCGAGTCGTGGGCAATGGATGATCGACTATGGATGACGTATCCTGAGGATAGGTCAACAATACAATTTTCGTGGAAAACCCCTTTAATTCATTAATTCATTAAGAAAAAGTTCTATGCCACAGATTATTTGCTCTTCCAATGGCTTAAAGGGGTTCTGTCATTAGAAAACAAAAATTCTATACTTACCTATTCCTCCCCAGTCAGTCTTCTCACTGCATTTTCTCCTCGACGATCTTCTCCTGGGTCCTGCAGTCCCCCCGGGTCACCTCACCTCCAGCCAGGGCGATTCTTCTTCTTCTGGTGTTGAAGCATACATGGCAGGAATTCTCTTTCCTGCAGGGCAATGTACACTACGTCACTAGTGACATAGTGTTTACAGCCTAGCAGGGAGTGCCGAGCTATTGCCTAGACTGCGCATGCGTGCTGTCTCTGCAATAGTATATGAATCCTCGCGTACATGCACAGTCTCGGCAATAGATCGGCATTCCTTTCTAGGCAGTGAACATTACGTCATTAGTGACCTGCAGGAAGAAGAATGCAGAGAATGGATACTCCATAACAGGAAGAGGAGGATTCAGTCGGCTTGCTGTGAGGTGACCCGGGGAACTAATGAAGATAGGTGAGTAGAAGATGCAGTAAGAAGACTGACAGGGAGGAGATTAGAAAGTATTGATTTATTTTTTTTAAATGACAAAACCCCTTTAAGATAAGATAGCATTGCAGAAAGTTTTCACGCTCAAATTAAACTTTACTACATATCCCTCATCTGAAAATCATCCACAGTCAATACTTGCATGATAGCACATGAACTTCTTTGCATTATGCAACTTCTAAAATTAAAGAAAAGAGAAATTTGGGAAGCGTAACCAAAGACAGGGTCTTCCCTATATGGGGTATCATTCCTTTACTGATATAACTGATTGCAGTTCCTCTATCGAAACTTAGCATAGAGCTACTGTAGTTATTGAATGGAGACTAATACCCCTACCTGGACTGCAGGGACTATAGCTATTCCTATAGACATGGGCCTTCTATACCCTCTTATAAATCTACCTCTACTGATATATGATTTTCTCTTTATATCATCTACGCACAATATAGCAATTCTGTATTTGTCATACAACATTTAGCTCTATATAGTAAGATGACACCACTCTGCTACCAACAGGTAAAGTCATTGGGGTGAATTTATCACCTTGGCAATTTTTGATGCCAGTTTTTTTAAGCGTTTTTTTTCTCCTTTCAGCAGTGTAAAATGCAACTAATGTATCAAATGTCACATGATGTTGATACATTTGTCACATCCTTAAATATGCCTGTAGATGGGAAGTCGCTTTGTACACCATCCAGCTACTGGAGTGAGAATGCGACAAATATTGCAACTTTTTTTTTAAAACAATCGCATTTCACAAAGCTCTCTAAATCCTGAACAAGCAGCGAGGCACACCGGCTTTTGGATATACTTATGTGGAGTGAGAGGTGTGACATCTGTTTTTGTTGGTGCAAATAAATAGTAAATGTGTCTACATTAATTTGCACCAAAAAAGGCAGAACCTATGATAGAATTCTGCCCCAGTACCAGTAACAAATGTGCCCCAATGTGCTTTACACTGCCCTCACATAGTACTGGTGCATATAGGTACCAGAGGATAGCAGAATAAGTCTTAAAAGTATTTTTGAGCTTCCTAAGCTCACTCTACAGCCAATGGAAAAGTGATTCTTCCAGCACACTAGTGGAAACCAATTGTGTTTTCTGGTCACGTAGGAAACATTGTGGCATGCTCAGTTTTTGCATGGATTCCACACGGAATGCTTCCATTGAAATCAATGGAAGCCGTCTGATCCGCCTTTCCTCAATTGACATTGCAAAAAGGCTGTAGATTCCGATGACGCGGGAAAAGCAGGACTTAAAAAAAAAAATCTGTACTGTGCATGTCCGAAGGCGACCCATGCGGACCATCTGCAGTACAGATGAAGAGAAAGCAATAAAGGTGCACGCAGACGCCATGTGCAGGTGGCCTAATACCAGAAAAAGTTCTGAAACTCCCATTTATGTAATTGCTTGAGTTGGGAAGGGTACAGTTCCTTCTTCGTGTGAAGACTTAGAAGGCCATGCATGCATCTTTGGGAAATATGCAAATGGAACAATGCCTCCAAAGCAGCCCCTACTAGAAAGCAGCATTCACGCAAGTCAATGTCTAACCCATTAGCAAGCCTTATGACATTGACTGGGAATATAAGTTAAAGCCAGAGTCCTCCCCTAGAACAAAAAGATAACCAAGCACAGACTTTGGTTTATATTCCCAGTCATTCTTATAAGGCCTGTTAATAGATCAGACATTGAATTGCAGGACAGCTGTCTTCTATAGGTGGCGCTATAGAGCCGTTGCTCCATCTTCCCATCTGCAATTGCTTAGGATAGACCTGGTCTTACCCATAAATATGGACACTTACTATACATGAACACGTTTTGTTATTACTCCTGTACCCTCTACAACATTTTTGTACGCATCATGTATAGTACAGAGTTGTTCCATGAGGAAGGTGCAATCAAACTAAGATGTGCTGCTTCCCCTTCCATATAGACAGTGGCCTGTTGCAATCTCCGCAGAAAATGAAAATGGGAAGAGAATGGGTCATTGCAGCACTTCCTGCATAGAGACCATTGGGTCCTCTTGTCCCATCATCCCTATCATCACATAGCCCTCATGTGATCACACAGACTCTGGGGAAATAGAAACTAGTCAGCCATTTTTCATCAGTTCATTGGAAAATATTACTCATCTAGTCAATATTCACGAGAACGCGTTTTACTTTCGAGAAGAAAACACCCTCACTCCAGAAAATTAGCATGGGGTCTAAATGTGTCCTGTGACATATACCAGCATATAATGGACCTCAAACAGATTGGTATTAATTAGGTTACATGAACAGACTAATAGGCTCATGACTATAACTCATGCTGCATCGTAGAGCCTCATTTTGGGTGGGGGGGGGGGGATTTTGGTCCTCTATGATATTTATACATATGAAGCATAGGCTTTTGTATTTTGTACATAGAAGAATGTTTCCCAATCTCAAAGGACTAACCCCTCATTGAGCATGCCCACAAGGCTTCAAATCAGCCTTTACCTATCTTGTGTTATTTCCTGCCTGTACTGATAAGGTGTCTACTAGAGAAGAAGCTGAAAAGGAAACGTTCTGCAAAGTCTACCAAACCCTTTTTAATTGCAGCAACCTGTGCATATTTGAGACAGGCACTAAGTACACCACTGTGTATATTAGTAAAAAGTATGTATTAGGCCACTATTACTCATTTTCAAAAGGGAAAATGACAGATTCTGGTGAAGCACAATAGAGACATTGCTTTTCGTCCCATCATGTTGTACAACCCCTTATACCGGTGATGCCCCATATGCTCCTGTTCAGTTCTTACGCTAATTTTCTGCATACTGATCATCTCCTGATCATCATCATCTAGGACTCTATGTAGACATATATATATATTTGTTCTGTCCATGCCGTCTGATAAAGAATAATGTGACACATTTCTGCCTATTAAAGGAATGGTCCCACAAAAGAAGGTATTCCCCATCCACAGGGCTGGGGACAGCTATCTGATTGTGTGGGTCTGACCACTGGGACCCCCACCGATCATGAGAACGAGGATCCCAAAGGTCCCTATATGAATGGAATAGTGATCAAGGCCCAGGACTCTAATGGTGCATTCACATGGGTGAGAAGATCGTGATGTGAGTTATTGCCCGAGAATGTTGGGCGCAACTTTCTGTTGCCCATGTGAATGCACCCTAAGAGGGTCAATAACCCCTTCGCTATATAAGTAGATACCAGTATTATATATATATATAGTATTAGGATAAGGCACGGTACGTGTCTCTGATGAGTGACTGCAGCCATGCAGAGTTCCTATTTGCATACTAGACTTCTTAACAATCATATCAAACCTAAAGAAGTTAATTAAAATGTATTTTAAAAGTGATGTGCCACACCATAAGCGTTCTCCAGGATTTGACAGCCAGCTGGGGCTCGCTTCTCCAGCGGAGAGCCTTTATTTGTGGTGACGGTGTACAATTACTTCTACTTGTCTACATTTCAGGGAACAAGCCCCCAGCAAAGGTGACAGGGAAATAAATCAGTGTAATTCAAAATAGACATACCATTATCCTGCTGTGTCTGCCACCGACTACATCCAAACAGGTAGCCAGCATAAGCAGATAATTATTATAGGCGAATGACACCCAGAACAACAGCTTAACCCTAATTACATGTAAGGAATCGTGCCACTTTTTCACCATGTGCCATTATTTTTCATAGGTAGTCAGGAATTTTGTGATAATAAATCTAATCTCTTGGAAGTTTGGGTGACAAGCAATATGGCCTGACTATGAAGAGTTGTCATATGGCCTCTTACATATGGTTTGGTGGGAGCATGACTGGCGGCACACAGACTCCATTGAGCTGGGTAGTACAGAGCCACAGGGATCCTATGACCTGTGACTCTGCTGCTTGGGAGAAGTATATATATATATATATATATATATATATATATATAAAACCTAGACAACAAGCTTCACGCCTCAGATTGTCTACATCCACACAAGTGGTGAGACACTATCTCCCTCAATCAAAGACACAAGCCTACATCGTAAAATGTACACTTTTTCATCCATCATTTGCTGAGATTCCCCCACAATGGCTTCATGACGTTGCAAAATCTTGATTCAACACATTCTAGACTTAAGTCCTGTGAAATCATGGTATGTTCTCGAATATACTGTATAACAGCGAAGAGGAGTGCCAATATAGAGTTAATGAAGGTGAAGAACAGGGAGCTACAGGGCTACAGCAAGTGGCCCCATGAGCATGGATACTCACATAGGTTGCAGTCGCCATCTACTAGTATATTATAATAGGGAGCCTGATGATACATGCAAGGATTTCTCTGCCATATACCTCCATACAAAATCTGGGGCATATGGAGGTATAGAAATATATAGGAGCTCTAATGTGGTTCTGAACAATCTTTGTTGTACAGGTCCATAATATAGCCAAGCGCATGAGGCCTTAAGGTGGAGCAGATAGGGAACTAAAAAGCTTTAGGAGGGCTTCACACAGGCCATACATGCTGAAGAATTTCCAGTGGAAAATCTGCAGTATTTACAGTACAAGCCATGTGGGGGAGATTTCCGCAGTGAATCCGCAGCATTTTTCAAAGTTCTAAATGCAGAATTCTATATCCACAGCATGATGATTTATGCTGTGGATTTTGACTCCTTGAAATACAAGGGTTAATATCTGCAGTAGATTTGCAACAAAAACCTTTGGTAAATCCACATCATTTGAGTGCAGATTTTGCCATGGTGGGTTTCCAATAGGTATAGTGTGACGGTAGCCTTACTTTGATCGACTGAAGGGCCTCAAGTATCCTATTGCAACCAGGTCAACACATGGTAGGGGTAGCATTATGAAGTTCTGCAGTTGGGGGAGGTTCTGGGGCACTCACCACTTTTGCCTCTACTATACTTCAACTTTGCATATGTGCTCATGTAAGAGGGGTACGGCTGTTGTTAACATATATTTTGTTTGTGAGTTCAGTACATGGGTGAAAACTATGACTTGGGGTCAAACAATGACATGGGGTGGATATGAAGTGCACCTCTTTCTCTAAACGGAAAGACACAGAAAGTGAGTCAGTCTGTGCAGCTATGCTGCTGAGTGAGGAGCATGGGATACTCTCTGGAGTGATAGAAGCTGTAGTTTGTAAAAGTGGCTCCATGGATCTGAGCTCCTCAGTAGAACAGAATCATCCAGACAAAGTCCATTACATCTTCCAGAGCCACAGAGAGAGAGAGAGAGAGAGACGGCTTCTTTCTTATTTACCTCCCATCAATGATCACCCCATAGCATCGGTTGGAGTTTATAATGCTTGGAAATAATAATCTTTATTTACAAGCACTAACATATTCCGCAGTGCTTACAAAACAGGGGAAAACAGATACAAAAAAACAAAGATACAAAAACCACTGTTACATGAAGTAATCAATTGATGGAAACAATAGGGGTGAGGGTCCTGCTCCAATGACCTTACATGCTACAAGTAGTAGGGTGATACAGGAGGTAAGGGAGTTGGAGATGTGCACGGTATGGCGAGGTGGAGAGTGGGGGGTGCTATACACACAGACAATGGTCAGACATAAGCCAAATAGAGGCTGAATTGGCATGACTGTAGGGGGCAGTTGATTGTGGCTTGCAGGGATTGCAGTCAGTAGGTCAGAGAGCATGTTATCAGGCGGAGTACAGGGGCGTTTGGTTTAGGGAATGCGGTATGCCTCCCTGAAGAGGTGCGTTTTTAGAGCACGCCTGAAGTTTTGTGTGTCAGGGATTGCGCAGATAGTTTTGGGTAGCGCGTTCCAGAGGACCGGTGCTGCTCTGGAGAAATCTTGGAGGCGGGAAAGAGAGGTTCGAATTAAAGGGGCACCTAATCGGATTTTGTTAGCAGAGTGGAGGGTGCGGGCTGGGTGATGGATTGAGATGAGGGAGGCAATATAGGGGGGCGCTGCGCTGTGGAGGGCTTTGTGGATGAAGGTAACAAGTTTGAATTGAATTCTGTATTTAACGAGCAGCCAGTGCAGTGACCGGCACAGGGCAGAGGCGTCCGAGTAGCGGCCGGACAGAAAGATGAGCCTGGCTGCCGCATTCAGGATGGATTGGAGAAGGTAGAGTCTAGTTCGGTGGAGGCCGATCAGCAGCGAGTTGCAATAATCGAGCTGAGAATGGATGAGGGCAGCAGTGAGCGTTTATAGCGTGTCCACAGTGAGAAAGGCGCGTATTCTTGGGATGTTCTTGAGGTGCAGCTGAAATGTGTGGGTGAGAGATTGGATATAGGGGGTAAAGGAGAGATCGGAGTTGAATATAACCCCAAGACAGCGGCCGTGCTATCTATGAGTTCAATAGTATTCTTTTTTTCCAGTTCATATATTTAAGTTTACTGCATCAATGTTGGAGTGTGGAGAGTATTAAAGTTTCCCTCTGCGCCTCTGGGTTACCATGACACCTTGTGCCTACTTCCACACTCAGCCCTCCATTGAACCAATGTAGACCGGGAGACAGTAGTGACCCTGCAGGAGTTGAGTCTAACATCTCGGAAGTGCTTCCCATTTTCCAACCGGTGTGCTACTTTCCTCCGGAGAGCCCGGGAGATCCCAGACCTGTCACCAGTGCAACTTCACACTCGTCCCTGTGTGCAACATGTTTATGCCTAAGTACATAACAAGACGTTTACTGACACAACCAGAGAAAAATACTAAAACAAGAAATGCAATTTTCCACAAGTATATGAAAAGACCAACATAGTACTACACAATAATTAAAGAACCATAAAAGAAACCTAAATTACAGAATGCCCCCTAGTGGTAAAATATGGAAATGGTTGTTTATTTTTGTATGTCCTATTAATGAATTACAGTAAAAGGTAAGGGGGTGGTGAAGAATGAAACACAGGATTGTAAAAGGGTCTGCCATTGAGATGACTACTTATAATTTATAGATTGTCTTCCAGATGAAGGCAGTATTTTAATGGGACTATGTTGTATTAACTATAAGAAAACTTTTATCACATGATATAAACTTTGCGTATTGTTCTTCTGGTCTCAAACATGCCCCATTGTCATAAGCTCAGCATAGCACACTGTGGTAACAAAGACTGGATGATAATGAGGGAAATCAGTAGAAGTACCACAGGGGACAGAGACTTATGTGTGGCACAATAGGATCAGCAAAAGTCAAGAAGCACTCCAACTAATCAGAAGATTGTGCTCTGCAGACTCTACTCCCCTGTTACTTTGATTTCATGGTAGTAAATCACTAGTTTTGACAATGAGTTTATATGCCCAATTCCAATCTATCAGTGTCAACGATTATTGCATTGTTTTTGGAGAGTTAGTTGGGTTTAACTATAGCAGATGAATACAGGAAGAGTGGAGACGTCTCCCCTACGGGCGCAGCTCAATTAAATAGCCCCTAAAATATATTTTCTATTCAAGGGCGTACATAGAAGTCATGGGACCCCATAGCAAGAATTATAACCCCTCGCCACAAAAAAAATTTAAAATTATAGAGACCGATGAAAGAAAAGACGGAGAGAGTTGGAAAAGAGGAGATGAAGAGGGGTAGAGCAAAAAAAGGGAGAGTGGGATAAAAGTGATGGACACTGCGGGATAAAAAAGACGGAGAGCTAGAGTGGAAAGAAAGACAACGAGACAGAATGGAAAAAAAGCCAGAGAGAGCGCGGAAAAAAGAGAGAGACCACAGGAAAAAAAGAGGAGACAATGGGAAAAAAGAGACAGTGAGAGAGGTAAAAAAGCTGAAAAGAGAGCGGAAAAAAGATATAGAGGTACATAAAAAAAGAGAACATGGAAAAAAGGAGATGGAGAAAGAGTGAAGGAAAGGGGAATGGAGAGGGAGAACAGGAAAAAAAAGATGGAGAGAGCGTGGGAGAGTTATAAGAGAATGTCCTTCAGCCAAGCATCTGGAAATGGTTCCAACAGAAATAGGGGCTTGTCACAATGGTGCCACCGGTCTCTGGCAAGCAACAAAACATTTGGAGCTCCTAGTGCTTGTTGGAACATCAGACAATCCTCTCTACTGGCGGTCTGTCAAGGGTATTCTGAGGCATCACCTTCTGTGCATCCCCTAACACATCTATGGGTCCAAACACCTTATAAGAATCTGGTCAGAGCGGCCGAGAAGTCAGGCAATTAGTCAACACAATCATCCAGCTACTCGCATTCCAATAATGCACCCCCTCTCAAACTCTATTCGATTGCATCATAGAGGCGTCAAGTGGTCAATAAGTTCTACAGAAGCAGAAAAATACTGTTGGTCCACTACACACAAGGAGCCTCTGAGAGCTTTTTTATAAGCCAAGGGTGGAACCACTTATAGTGTCTCAGATGGCAAGACCGTTCATCTAATCAGACCCGAACTCCACTCATTTGCATATCTGTCTGAGATGTAACTGTGCAAGGGGCAGTGTGGTAAACAGAGAGTGTAGTAGTCATATAAGCTACTGAAGAAAGCGGGGACGCTGCAGACTCTGCAACACCCGTGAGGGAGATGTTGCAGGGAATGACTCTCTACCAAAGCATACGGCTGGAGTTGGCAGAGTGTAATGCGTGGACTTGTCACGGTGGCACTTACCAACTCCTAGTCCCGGAGGGAGTTAACGTAGCAGAGGATGGGGTTAGTAGTCCTCAGGATGAGTGGGGTAGTAGTCGTAGATATCACGTCGTGACGCCACTGTTCCTACACACTGTTAATCTATGCGGCGGAGTAATAAACAGAGAGGCTTGTGTATCGTACCTCGGGTCCTTAAGAACAGTTGAGGTCCGATAAAACTTTACTTAAGGATAAGTTTGAAATAACATGTAATTACAGGTATCATTCACTTGCATCAAGTTACAGGCAGAAGCTCAGAGGTTGGGAGGAAAGCACAGCAACAATACGGCCCTATAGTCCACGTTATCTATATGTCACCTATCCTGGAAATTGGGTATACTCCGGGGGAGGTAAACGGTAGGAGTCACTCCACATACAGTCTAGCAGACAATTATTGAAGAAAGGCTTAGCCTAGATGCACACATTATTCGTGTGGGTGTCACAATTACGTACCTCTGTCTCGCGGAAGGCCACACAGGAAAAATAATGCCTGTAGTGTGAATGGGTACCTGTTTTACTGAACAGTGGAAGTACGCGCTCTCTCTCTCTCTGGTAGGGACTCACTCCTATTTCATCCATTCTCCAGATGCTATGGGTAGTCGTTTCTCTTCCTCCATCCTCACCAACATGGAAGCTAAAGGTGCCTCCATGTGGCTCTGTGTTAGTCCCCAGTAGCAGGCAAGATGGAACCCAACTCCAACACAAATTGAAGAAGACAAACCTTCCTGCTCTCAGACACTCACTTTTATCACCTCACTTGAACCACATTACACAGTAGAATAGATACATTTAGCAGCAGAGCTGACAGGCAATGATTTTAGGGGAGTTAACCCTTCAGATGCTGAGGCTGTGCAACATACATACAGAAAATAACATGACAGTTTTGCACAGCACATCCACATGAGACAATACATGTATGATAATTATGGGGGGGACCAGGATGTAATTCTGGGACACTACAACAGCATGCCGAGTTTTGTAGAAAAATGACAACTCCTTCTAGGGGCTGGATTGTTTTTTTTACAATTAGTGTAGTCTTTTAAACATTGGAATTGCAGGTCCATAAGCAGACTCTCAGTTAATGGTTTGTCATGATTTGTCTATACAGTTGCCCATTGTAAGATAGCTGCTAATTGGAAATTATCCCAGGGGCTTTATATATCGTAGAAGAGGTCATCAAGAGAATGAACTTACAATATTCCTCTGAGATGGTGGTCACCACCACCTAATTAGTGCTTTTTACAAAGATGTGCAACCTACTGTACAACATCCTAAAGCAACGAAAATCAAAGGGCTTCTTTAAGGAAGAGAAGGAATTCTCTGCTTATATCTGATACAAGTTTTAATAAATCCTTCCCACTGTTTAACTGGATATGATGTGAATTCCATGTTATACATCGTACTCTTGTGAATATGCTAGAGTATCATGATGATGATGATTATCCGATCAGTCGCATCCGACCTTCGGTCACTCTATGGATCAATATTCTCCACGCATTCCTGTCTTTCACGGCTCCTTTTAGTTCCGCGATTGATATGTTCACGGTGGCCTTGATTGTATCTAGCCATATTGTTCTTTGTCATCCTGATCTTCTCTTTCCACTGACCTTGCCAAGTATCAGTCCTGTTTCCAGTGAGTTAGCGCGCATCACGTGGCCAAAAAAAGAGAGACACTGTTTGAAGATTTTGCCCTCTAGTGATATTTTCGGTTTGCCGCGATCTAACATTACTTTGTTCGCTGTCATGGCGGTCCAAGGTATCCGTAGCATTCTCCTCCAGCACCAGAGTTCAAACCCATCAATTTTCCTTCTGTCTGTTTTCCTGAGCGTCCAACTTTCACACCCGTACGTCGTTATGGGATGATTGCATTGACCAGTCTGGTTTTTGTGGCAATGCTAATGTCCTTGCTTTTCCAGATCTTTTCCATTCTTTGCATTGCATTCCTACCAAGTGTAATCCATCTCTTGATCTCGGGTCCAGATTGCCCGTTGCAATCGATTTTGGATCCAAGGAAGATGAAATCTTGGACCGGCTCGACTTCTTTGTTGTTAATTTTTATGTTCTCTGTACCGTTGCCTACCGCGGTCATGACTTTCGTTTTCTTGCTGTTGAGGTGCAGTCCTATGTGTTCGCTTTCCTTTTGTACTCATTGGATAAGGTATTTTAGGTCCCTTTCATTTTCCACAGCAGGGTGGTGTCATCTGCATATCGGAGGTTGCTGACATTTCTGCCACCTATTTTGACTGATTTCTAATTCGTCCAGATTACATCGCCTCCTGATCGTTTCTGCATACAGATTGAAAAGGACTGGTGATAGAATGCAGCCTTGCCGTCACCTTTCTTGATTCCGAACCAATCCATGTTTCCATAAGCTGTCCTGACTGTTGCTTCTTGTGTTGTAAAGCGACCTTATAAACTGTTCAATATGTTCTGGGACGCCCATTTACTTCAGACACTTCCAAAGTTTGTCATGTTCCACACAATCCAATGCCTTGCTGAAGTCGATGAAACACATGTACAGGTCCTTTTGATACTCTCGGGTCTTCTCCATGATCCAGCGCAGCTTTGTGATTTGGTCTCTGGTGCCATGACCTTTATGGAAGCCAACTTGAACGTCCGATAGTTCCCGTTCAACCATTGTTGCAATGCGTTTTTGTATGATGCTTAAAAGAATTTTGCTGGCGTGAGGTATGAGGGCATTGGTGCAGTAATTGGAATTTTCTTGAACATCACCTTTTTAGTACTACACCATGTCCACAATTAGCTAAATAGTGGGAAACAGTGCCTAGAGAGTGCCATGCTGAAGCATCTGGGTGGTATGTGATGGCGCATTGTCGGAAGTGGAGGCATATTTTATGCAACAAATAAACTTTTACTAAAACATGAATAATTTATAGAAATATTTCACTCTGTAAGAGGGTTCGGTAAATGTTGACATTACCTCAATAATATGCATCTTAAAGTGGCAGTAACCAAATGTTTACAATATTCGGCATAACACCTCTGGCAGCAGCAAGGCCTTGCCCTAACTATAGCACCAATTTCAACAGTGCTGTCTAGTGTTAACCCAATAGGTCCAAGATCCCTTTCTTGACCAGGGATTTCACATGTATCGGTCCTGAGAAACAAGGGCACTCATGACTCTGGAATTCTTTTGGCCAACAACTTGTAGCATGCTGTGGCTTGCTCGCTCCTATCTTCATCTGGCAGCAGTCGCTGTGCAGACCTTTATAACACTGCCACCTCGGTGTCGGAAATAAGCAGGGAGGGAGAATCCTTCTCTTCTCCCACATGCTGCAAAGTCCGCAACCCTGGTGGACCCCTTGCTGCTTCATCCTCAATGGCCACCTCTGCACATGCTGTCGCAGCCATGTCAGCAGGCCTCTTCTGCATCTGTGCAGACCTCTAACAGCCCCTCCCAGCTTGTGGCCTCTGGGTTACAGTGCTTTTTGTTGGTGTTGGCCTCCGCCACTTTACAGGTTGGGCTGATATCTCCAGCGCTTCCTCTCTGTCTAATTACTGAATCACACACCCTGTGGCACAATTCACAGTTTTTATATTACACCTACCTTATAACTTTCCCAAAGCTTCAGGAAAAGACGATGCGTAGCCACTAGAGATGAGCAAACGTACTCGGTAAGGCCGATTTCGCAATCGAGCACCGCGATTTTCGAGTACTTCACTACTCGGGTGAAAAGATTCGGGGGGCGCCGTGGGTGAGCGGGGGGTTGCAGAGGGGAGTGGGGGGGAGAGGGAGAGAGAGAGCTCCCCCCTGTTCCGCGCTGCTACCCCCCACTCCACCACGCCACGCCCCACCCCCCGGCGACCCCCGAATCTTTTCACCCGAGTAGTGAAGTACTCGAAAATCGCGGTGCTCGATTGCGAAATCGGCCTTACCGAGTACGTTCGCTCATCTCTAGTAGCCACCTATTCCATAACATGGGGCCTATATCTTCACAGTAGTGACACACTGTTCCAATTCAAGCTGTGTTTATTCTAAAACGCTGCAACATTTCAGAATAACACCTACATGGAGGCACAGTGCAAATCTGTCTTACTGCCCATGGTTCGAGCAGCATAAACCCGGTGAGAGGTTCCCTTTAAATAATAATCAGACATTTTATTAGTAATAAATGCAGAAATCCAGATAATTCCAAAGAGTTCAGTTACTTTTCCTGCAATTGTATCTCATGCAGTTACTACTTCTTGAATGTATTACTTTTTTTCCCCCATGTACAAATGTAGTGGCCCAGAGTTAGCTGGGCCCCTCCATAATGTTAAATGTTTGTCTCGTGCTTATTGTATTGTCAGTGTCTTACATGTAGTGTGCATTTGATGTGTATTGCACCTTTCCAGCACTGAATGGTGCTGTCTGAGATTATGTCTGGGTTATGTCTGAGAAATGTATCTTGTTGTATGCCATGTGACTGTAATTTTATAGATATTTTAGTAAGGATGCAAGAGTGAGAGGACAGAGAACACCCTTCAGTCTGAGTCTGTGGTAGTCAGTCTGCAAGAAGTGAGTGAACCCCATAGACACTGTTCGGTCAGTGTTGGAAAGAATGGAAGAAACTGAGAGATACCCTTCAGCTTGGCCTGGGCCTGCTTTACCCAGGATGTGCTGGTGTCACTACTAAAACACAAAAACAGAAAGCAGGAAAACACCTGAAGCGTGAGTGTTGACCGGTAGAGAGTAGGAGAGGAAGAGAGTTGCCGGGAGCGGGATCACACAGATAACTAGAACTGTGGATTGTCTGGATTACCCCGAGAGAGCCTCCCTGTCACACCACCATCAAAGAGTGTAATTTGTGCTGATTTACTGTCACTTTGTTGGAGTTAAGTAAACGGACATTACCGACTGTTCCCGGTTATCCTTGTTTGTGGAAAATTTATTACAACTACAGGATTCACCGCAGAGGATGGAATGGTGGCGTCACGAGTGACAACGGACTTTAAGGTTACTGCTAGTTACCCTTTTCCTGTGACCACCCCCAGCAGTAATTTGAACAGGCCCTGAGCTACCCTCAGGGGAGGAGATGGTAGAGCCACCGTAACATAATTATTCCTTATCTTTCCTGCCATCTCCTTGGCTATGGGCCCACTCCTCGGACACTGCACAAACAGTGTATAAGTTC
The DNA here is from genome assembly GCF_035609145.1 of Eleutherodactylus coqui. NCBI lineage: Eukaryota > Metazoa > Chordata > Amphibia > Anura > Eleutherodactylidae > Eleutherodactylus > Eleutherodactylus coqui. The sequence goes on from NC_089849.1 coordinate 53,608,719, forward strand.
TACCTGGAGCATTCTTTAAGGGCTTATTCAGATGACCGTATGCGCAAATACACTCACCTCAGCGCAACCTATTTGTGCAGTGAATGAGGTTGATTTGCACGCACATTGGCGTATAGGACTGTACTTTTTGTGCATGCAGGGCCTGTTCACATGTTCAAGCAAAACACCTCTGCCCTAATTTTAAGGGGTCTCACACAAATGGATTTTAACTTTGGAATCCGCGATCGCCGTCCACGCAGAAGATCCAGGGTAAAATGTGGACATTGAAAGGCATGTATTTATCGATCTTTGGTTCACACTCGCGGGTCCGGACTGTGTATTCTACGAACGGAAGAAAAATCGCAGCATGCTCTATTTTAGCTTTGGTTCCGTGTGGACGGCCCCCATTGAAGTCAATGGATGCCAGTGTTCCGTTGGCCATACACAATTAGCATTGCGAAAATGCTCGCAACTTCAAAGGGAAAAGCTGGAATAAAGGGTAGAGACAAATCCTTCCTCCACGCAGATGATACGCTGTGCATAGCATACATACGCGTGAAAAAATGCTCACATCCACTTCATTCGCATTTACATTCTGTGAATGATCGCAGCTCTTCCGCATGCTGAATCCGACCCGTTCGTGTAAGCCCAGCCTTCAAAGGCTATTTAGCCTAACGACGTCCAGATGTCTTTTACTTACCACGGAATTGTGCAGCGTAATTTGCATTTGCACTCGCATTTTCGCACCTCTCATAGACTTCTATGGTGCCCTGGCTGTGCAATATGCAGAAAGATAGAGCAGGTTCTGAAACGTTAATGAGAACGAACCCATTGGGTCCTATTCTCTATGTATTCACGTGCGCAAAAATGCCCACAAATACATCCATCTGAAATCGCCCTAAAGTTGCGAAGCCCCATTGCAACAACAACATATTCACACAGGTGATGAATCTACCTGCTTATGCTGCAGTACAGGAGACAGGTAGGTGTCCACTCATTGCAGAAATAGGCAGACATGCCATGCAGGATCCCGGGAAAGCTGGGATGAATTTTCTGAATGCTATTTGTAAAGTTATAGGACTGCAAAGAACAGATAAAACTCCAAGACCTGCTCTCAGAGGTTTCCTACCGAAGCCGCTACATAACCTTCATTGCCAACCTCTGCGTGGAATTCATCCATCACCGAACCTACACCCTTCTGCCTTTTAATTTAATATACCAGGACCCAGTAAAGCAAAAAATCAGCAGAAAAAAAAAGTCTGCCCTCACCCCCCACCCCTTTACCGTTCTCTTCGTTCTCCCATTTGTACGTAACCTGCAGCATTAACACGTTTAATGTCAAAAATTTACAGCCACTAGGAAAACTTTGAAAAGCCGAGCGGTTTCTGATCTTAGTTAAATATCTGTTCCTTGGGGACATGTTGCTGGGTTTTGACAACACAAGAGCCGTTCGCCTTGCAAACTGCAGAAAAGCATGTTTATGACAAGACCTGGCAGCTAATTAGAGACCCCCCCTTCCTTCCCTCCATTATGGCTAGGGGTTGGGTATAAGATTGCGGGCTCTGAGCTTACTCAGCGTCTTCATGCTAGAGAAAGACGTTCCCATCCTGGCTTTGATTAGATTAGTACCCGCTGGTCACCTGAGAAGACATCACGCCATTTATGAGCTAATGGTCTGAGGTTTTGGCTGTTAATTCCTGGGTGAGGCTTGTAATGGGAAGCTATGAATAATGTGCAGGCGGCGCACGTACAGCGGCAGAGGTGGGTCACGCTGGACGTTTGGGGGCGTTTTTTCCCCCATGTGTTTTTTTTTTTTATTTTTACGTCTATTTTCCATTCACATGAAACTTTTTCATTTTGGAGATAGGATCAGTTTGTAATCACAATATCGTGTTATTATGTTGTCTAACCACCACGGATGTCAATGAGAAGAAGATGTAATAACTGCAGGCGGCTTTATAGGAAATGATGCGTGGAGAGTTCTTAGAATGAGACCCTCCCACCACCATCACCTAAATCGTTTACATGTGATATGTTAGACTGTTATACTGTCCGCTTGGTTGTCTAAGTATTGCGTCTGGTACTGCAGTTTAGGCTAAGTTCACATCTGCGCTCTTTTATACGTTCTTAACGGATCTGTTTTTTTTACTTGTTTCAAGAGGTAAAAAAATAGATATGTAGCTGATGCAAGTGGAAGTGAATGGATTGAGTACTTTGATGGATCCATTAAACGGATCTGTCTACAAAATGAATGGTAAGGTTCTGTTTGTATCAATTTTGTACCCATTCTAATCAGTTTTTAAAGGATTTGTTTTCTTTTCTTTTTAGCTCTAGTTAAGGCCTTATTCGCACGACCGTATATACGCCGCTATTTAGCGAGGTGAAAAAAAAAAATAATCATGACCATGTGGAGCATTGGATTCCAATGTATTCAATCGCACGAATGATTTTTGGTTGCGTAAAAGAATCGCGTTGCGAAAGATAGCACATCGGCGTCCGCTTTCGGTTACCGATTTTATATGCCACGTCAAAAGATAGGTCTTGCTCTATCTTTGGGTGAGATACGCTGTAAGCTCTCATAGACTTCTATGGAAGCAGAAAAAAAGGGAGGGGGAGGGAGTTTAGCTGCGGCCGACGCTGGGAACAGAAGACAGCTGGCTCTATTTAAGCATTAGCAGTCATTTGAGGATTTAGGGCCGATCGAGCGATTTCCGCACTGCTGTGCTTTTTTGTTTGGGTGCTGGCGGCAGGCAGGGAGCTGCGGGGGAGAGCGGGGAGGAACGGAGGGGAGATCTCCCTCTCTTCCCCCCGCTCCCCCCTGCTGACTGCCGCTACTCACTGCTCCCTCGTGCCGGCACCCGAACCTTTCCTCTCGAGTGGGCAGGTACTTGCTAAGGGCAATGCTCGCTCGAGCAATTGCCCTTAGCGAGTATGCTTGCTCATCTCTAATGGCTAACGATCAGGATTCGATTGTGGCTATTCTTCATTCATGCAATTTTACGATGCATACGTAAAAACGAATATGATCGTGCGAAAGAGGATTAAAACGTGAAAGCGCAGTATGATTTAACAGATTTATTAAACAGAACCCCAAATTAATACAAACAGAATACTTTCCCTTTGTGCCCATCCCACACCGAATAGAATGAAAAAAATGGAAACGCCATCCTATCCGATTTCTGTTTTTTGGGACGGGAAAAAAATTTCCTGCACACGGATGTGTTTGCGCCACGAACTGCAGGCATGGAATTAGTGTGCACAATATGTGCTATGGGTTCTTACACTGAAATGATTGTTTTGCGCACATTTCATGCGCACAAGAAAAATAGTACTCTATTTCCTGTGTATTTGCGCACCAAATGGCTCCATAGAAGTCTATGGGAGGAGCATAAATGTGCCGCAATATACAACGGGATGTGCAATACGCTGCACAAATCCGCTGGGAGAAGCACACATCGAAACTTTATTAGACTTTAGAGCCATTTAAGTCAGGGTGGGGTGCCTGGGTGTATGGGGTGGGTGCGCCGTGGGGTGCCCAGGTGTGGGGGGTGGTGTGCCCAGGTGTGGGGGGTGGGTGCCCTGCCCATGTGAACATGCTGTGCCTGCGCAAATATGTACAGTTAAATACCCAGGCACATGCGCAAAACAGACTTGTTCAATGCAGAAATATGATCGTCTGAAGGCGCCCTCACACGGGGACTGATGTTCCACAGTGGAAAATTCGCAGCAAATATGCAGCAATTTTGCAAGGCGGAAGTACACACCTAAATGGTGCGGATGTTTCATGGATATTGCTGTGCATTTTTTTGCGGGTTTCAAGCTTTGCATTTAGGGCTCCTGCAGACGGGAGATTTTGCGCAAACTGCAGACAATAGACACCACTGATTTCAATGGGTTCCCTCTAAAGATGAGCGAACGTACTCGGTAAGGCTGATTTCACAATCAAGCACCGCGATTTTCGAGTACTTCACTACTCGGGTGAAAAGTACTCGGGGGTGCTGTGGGGCGTGGCGTGGTGGACGGGGGGGTAGCAGCGCGGAACAGGTGGGAGCTCTCTCTCTCTCCCCCCAACTCCCCTCTGCAACCCCCCGCTCACCCACAGCGCACCCGAGTACTTTTCACCCGAGTAATGAAGTACTCGAAAATCGCGGTGCTCGATTGCGAAATCAGCCTTAGCGAGTACGTTCGCTCATCTCTAGTTTCCTCACATTCAGTGTCTTTGTGCTATATTTTTGCACGCGCAAAAATTCACGTACCATGCTCTATTTATGTGCGCAACCAAGGCAGCATAAGAGTCTAAGGGGGCAGACAAAGGCCTACCTCAATCACACATGGAATGGAGTCTCACCTCTGTGACCCCACACCAATTTCAGGATTTCCCTGTCCTCCTCACTGCAGGATTGCTGCACCCCTCGCAATGAGGAAAAAAATGAATCAATCACTGGTCATGCAAGCGCACCAGTACTCCCTTCACTTTTGATGGGACTGCCAAGATACCCAAGTGGCACCCACTTGGGTATTTCCATTAGATCCAATAAAATGAACAGAGCGCACATGTGTGGTCAGCACTCCATTCAGCGTGATATCACTGCAGGGGTTGGTGGGGTGGACCATGTAGTGTCAGAAGAGCGGAGCCCATTAGTCCTGTTCTCGGGATCGGCAGGGGCCCCCACCTATCAGCAAGTTATCCCCTATCCTGTGGATAAGGAATAACTTGAAATTATGGTACAACCATTTTAAATAGTGGGATATGGATCTTATAAGGTTCCATAAATGCCTGGTACAAGGACAAAACTGGTCGAAGGTGTCATAAAAGAAAGAACTAATATCATGTCCTTCGCTCTCATTCATGGATCCCCTCATAAGTGGAACTCTGGAGCTCATATAACATCCTCTGCAAGTGGTACCAACTTGGTAAATAGTGGAAATGAAGAATGTCAGTGTAGGGGGGGACCGTACCGGTCTGGAAATTTTTTCAGTTTTTCTGCTATGCAAAGTTATGTTATTTATGTTTTGTGCCCTCAGGAACTGGAGCCATGTGGGCATGCGGTGCCGTGGACAGGAAGAGCCATGTGGACATGCGGTGCCGTGGACAGAAAGAGCCACGTGGGGGTGCGATGCCATGGACAGGAAGAGCCATGTGGGGATGCAGTGCTGTGGACAGGAAGAACCACGTAGGCATGCGGTGTCGTGGACAGGAAGAGCCGCATAGGCATGTGGGGCCGTGGACAGGAAGAGCCACGTGGGCGTGCGGTGCCATGGACAGGAAGAGCCATGTGGGCATGCGGTGCCATGGACAGGAAGAGCCATGTGGGCATGCGGTGTGTGGACAGGAAGAGCCACGTAGGCATGTGGTGCCGTGGACGGGAAGAGCCATGTGGGGATGCAGTGCTGTGGACAGGAAGAGCCACGTGGGTGTGCGGTGTCGTGGACAGGAAGAACCACATAGGCATGTGGTGCCGTGGACAGGAAGAGCTATGTGGGCATGCGGTGTCGTGGACAGGAGGAGCCATGTGGGCATGCGGTGCCGTGGACAGAAAGAGCCACATAGGCATGTGGTGCCGTGGACAGGAAGAGCAATGTGGGCATGTGGTGCCGTTGACAGGAAGAGCCATGTGGGCATGTAGTGCCGTGGACAGGAAGAGCCATGTGGGCATGCGGTGTGTGGACAGGAAGAGCCACGTAGGCATGTGGTGCCGTGGACGGGAAGAGCCATGTGGGGATGCAGTGCTGTGGACAGGAAGAGCCACGTGGGTGTGCGGTGTCGTGGACAGGAAGAACCACATAGGCATGTGGTGCCGTGGACAGGAAGAGCTATGTGGGCATGCGGTGTCGTGGACAGGAGGAGCCATGTGGGCATGCGGTGCCGTGGACAGAAAGAGCCACATAGGCATGTGGTGCCGTGGACAGGAAGAGCAATGTGGGCATGTGGTGCCGTTGACAGGAAGAGCCATGTGGGCATGTAGTGCCGTGGACAGGAAGAGCCATGTGGGCATGTGGTGCCGTGGACAGGAAGAGCCATGTGGGCATGCTGTGTCATGGACAGGAAGAGCCACAAGGGCATGAGGTGCCGTGGACAGGAAGAGCTACGTGGGTGTGTGGTGCCATGAACTAAAAAAGTCATGTAAGCATGTGGAGCCGTGGACAGGAAAAGCCATGTGGGCATGCGGTGCCATGGACAGGAAGAGCAATGTGGGCATGCTGTGCTGTGAATGAGAGGAGCCACTTGGGCATGCAGTGCCGTGGCATAACTGACATCACTAAGTAGCATCTACCTGTGTAAAAAGTCTGAGTAGTTCCGGTGTGGCACAGTTAGGAAGGAATGTGATGTCCCCCTGGTCCCAGAGTGACGATCTCTGGGCCTGACTGACCATCTTCCCGCGGTACATGAGTCCAACTTAGCCCATAGCAGTAAATGGATTACGGAACAGCGTTAGTTGCCAAGCCCTCCTTCCATGAGCCCCGTAGCGTTAACATGCTTATATGCCAAGAACATTTCCACTTCCAAACGTTATCGACAATATACGGAACAAATGATAAGACAATCGGCGTTCCATATTAATGCCCCACGTGCGTGGCTTCTCCAATTAATAACTCTTGTGGCGATTTCTTATATTTTCTCTCTCCATACCCCGAAAGACTTAGGGCGAAAAAAAATCTTAATCTGCCATTGCAGAAGCTGAAGATTGCAGCTCTGTGGTGGCATCATTAATCTCTGCCTCTCGCCCAACTGGTGAGTCTTGTAAAGAAGATAATACAGCAGTGAAATCAGTGACCCAATGCCAATTGGTCTTGAAAGGTCCACCAACCAAAATAGACTTTTGCTGATCAAACACTTGTTAGGAATGGCAACAAAGGAGACTATTGGCTGATCTTGTGAGTGTCTTCACAGCGGGCTCTGTGCAGGCCCGAGTGATGGATGACCATTCTTCCTTTGAGGGGGATGTTACAAGACCTGGTATGGGGCCTTTTCTCATCTTAAATTTGTACTCAATAAATCACAGGTAGATGAGGAGACAGCGGAGGTTTCATTACACCTACACCCTGCAGTATCAATCATGGCACAACAAGAGGCTCGTACAGCTCATTTTCACTTGTGTACTGCAGCCATTTCCATCTGCTAGAGAGGTCTGCAGTTTGGGCAGAAGTAGACAAAGAAGAGTAACCCTTTCACTACCCATGTACCCACATGCAAAGTTGTGCCTATTTAATCGGACACGCTCTTACCTGTATGACGTCTCAGGGGTACAAGACTAAAAGAATTTCTTCTACATATTTCAGCTGTAAGTATTAGGGTCTGGGGGAACTGTTTCTCCTTGTGGAGGGCACCAAGGTGGTGTTGGAAGTCATGCAATCTCCTCTGGGAAAAAAAAGAATGCAAATGAGCTTACTTATAAGGGCAGTTTATTTGCATATATGTAAATACTAATACATATTTGCATGGTGGGAAGGCTTGAACTGAGCCACAGGGGGACAGGTTACTTGTACAGTGGGCTCTGAGCTAGCAGTGGGCACATGAATGGCACATGGCACTGTTCACCCACTGCAATCCATACTGATAGCAGATTACAGCATTTTAGACAGGTAATATGATTAGCCCCCAAAATAACTTTTACTGGTGAGCCGTAGGGAGAACTATCCAACACTGATAATGGGAATGGTACAATCAGTGAGGAAGGTCCATAACACTAATCATGTGATTAATGTTATGGACCTACTTTAGCATTTCACAAAAGTTACACAAGACCTGTGATTAGACAAATTAAGAGCCACTGAGAAGGTAAAGATCCTCAGATGACGAATTACTGGATTTTTCAAATGATCAGATTGACATTAAATTAGTCCTATAATCATAGCTTAAGGGTGAAGTCACACGATTGTATATCGGCTCGGTTTTCACGCCGAGCCGATATACGTTGTCCTCGTGTGCAGGGGGGGGGGGGAGGATGGAAGAGCCAGGAGCAGGAACTGAGCTCCCGACCCCTCTCTGCCTCCTCTCCGCCCCTCTGCACTATTTGCAATGGGGAAAGGTGGGGCGGGGCGGGGCTAATTCTCAGAACTTAGCCCCGCCCTGCCTCTTCCCATTACAAATAGTGCAGAGGGGCGGAGAGGAGGCGGAGAGGGGGACGGGAGCTCAGTTCCTGCTCCTGGCTCTTCCATCCTCCCCCCCTGCACACGAGGACAACGTATATCGGCTCGGCGTAAAAACTGAGCCGATATACGTTCGTGTGAATCCACCCTTAGTCAAAGTAGAGTAAATGGAATTTGTGCACTTCAGGCGTAGACTTCAAAGGGGGAAGGATATTGTATTGTCGTCAATAAATGTCTATTAAAACAAAGCGTTTCGGGGAGGTGGAGGCCCCTTGCTTTTTTGGTGCTCTCCATCCAAGTGTGGACGTCGTTATCACATAATCATATCTTGCGTTGGGTCTACGTCCCGACAAATAACTGCTATAACATTAATATTGCATACGATACTAGTGTCACTTCATGCCACACTCATGGTTGGTGTTAGCTAGATGTGAACCAAGTGGTCTCACGGGGCGCTAGCCACCAGCTTGGGGGGCAGTATGAAGCCGGCATCAGGTTCTGCTGCTGTATTTATGCTATGAGTTTGGTTCTATGGGTGCATTCAAGCCATAAGCTTGGTTCTGGTGCTGTATTTATTTTATGAGCTTGACTGTGTAACTGTACTTCTGTTATGAGCTTGGTTCTGGTACAGTATCTATCCCTGAGCTGTTCTGATCTAGGAATGCTACTATCTTGCTGTTTTCTGTACAACCAGAATATGCGCTGCAAAATCACATCTTTATTCACTGCGATTTGCGAGCGTCAGTGATGCTTTTTTTATATAATAATCTCGCATCACATTGCTGCCGCCCGCGATAACATCGTGCAACAAAATCGTGCGTCTTTTTTTTCAATCGCACAAGTCAATGGGACTTTGTAATCTTAAAATCACATTGCATCGCAACGTGTGTTTGTAGCATTGCGATGCAATAAAAAGAAGCCTCCATAGGAATACATGGCAGATTAAAAAAAATTGTGCATCGCAGAAAGATTGAGTCGCTGCGATTTTTTATTCCCTCAACATCGCATGAGTGAAAACATCGCAGATGAGAAGGAAACATTGTAAATCATTGGTTTCATAGTCTGCTTTTTTACTGACTAACGCAGCAGGCGAAAATCGCATAAGCACATTTGCGCCACGTATTTCCCATTTAGTGAAGCAGGCAATTAAGTTAATTAGTTCAGTATGTACTATTTTTGTGTGGAAGTGCAACTCTATTTAATTACGTATGGGCGCGCGAATATTAGCGTCCATAGAGGACAATAGACTCTATGTCGCGTATATACGTAGCAGAATAGAACATGCTGCTTTCTTTTGTGTGCTTGTGTCTTACGCAATTCCGACACGCTTATGTAATCAGAACTGGGTAAGGCAATGTAATTCATCGCCTGCGAGCTACCGCATACAGTGCTCGCGTAATACGCGGTAATCATACCGCCCGGCCTAAGTCATTTGTAGCCCCTGTCGAAACATTTATAGTTAGGCCTCCTTCACTCGACTATATGCGTTCATACGTTCGCCCGTGCCCAGCGTATAATCGCATGAATGAATTCGAGACCCGATCTTTGCGTATTTCATGCCATTCACACGGGCCGCTGCTGTGTATGTTAAAAAACACGCAGAAGCGATGGTAACCAACGATCGGCAGAAAACCTCGCAATGTCAATTAATGCCTAATTAGGGCCAGCGGTGTACTTCTTCCAGCGTGGTCCGCAGGGTAACTCCCTCCCTCTACCTTTTTTCCAGTTGCCATAAAAGTCTATGGGAGCTTGCTGTGTATCTCGGCAAAAGATAGGGCAAGACCGTATAAAAAAGTGACTTAAAACAGCCGCGTTGGTCCGATTTCCCTTTCCAGTCCAATTTGTATCCTGGCTTTCCTAGGGGGCTTACACTTTTTCAGCCATTATAAAACTGCGCTATCTGCTGGCTGAAGCCAGTACTGCATGAGGTGACACGTTGGATAGGCTCCGATAGCAGAGAGGCTGGCAATATACAGTAAGAGAACCCCGACGGACGTCTTCCAACATTGGAGCTGTACAGCCTTAAATCATAATGTCTTCAGACGTCAGACAGTGGATTGGAAAGGGTTAAAGTCTATGGTCCCTTTTTATGGGTGATTTTTGAACGCGGCGAAATACCTGCGTAAATACGGTAGTCTGAATAAACCCTAAAAGTTTTTAGAATACATGAAAAATGCGAAGAGAGCACGGCGGCATCCATCATGTAATAAATGTTATTTATCTTCCCATAATATAATCTTTCTTGCGGCCTTTCCAAATGTTTGGCCAAAACATTGTTTTATCCCACATTTGAGGAAATAAATAATATGTTTTCCATGATGGATGATGCAGTTTACGTCGGAGTTTTTAACATTTGATTGATGGGACTTCAGCGCTGGATGTGCTGATAATCTACATAGCGCTGTTCTTTCCTTACTGGATTCCTGTTTTATATTATGCCATATTATATTTTACTGTTATCTTATATCATACGATATCATGTCATATATTTCATTATATTATATTACATTATTATACATAAGACCTACAGCGAAAATAAGCCCTAATTGCATTACATATATTTTTTTCAAAAGGCATGGCCGGGTCCGGGTCCTCCTGCTGCTGTCCGGGTCCTGCAGTCCTCGTTCACCCTCAGAAAATCACTTTCTGGTTACAGGATTCATAAATGCCACCTGCAGGAAGCGATGGCTCTGATTGGCTGAGCAGCGCTCAAGAACGTATCAATGAAGTGCTCGATGAACCAATGCAATGGCTGTGATTGGTTCTTCGAGTGCTGCATTGATTGGCTTAGCATTGGTTGAAGAACCAATCACAGCCATCGCATTGTGGAGGCGGGATATATGAATTGGCCAATCAATGCCTTGACTCAGCACATCAGAACTCCAAAGAGCAGCAGGAGCCTGCTAGTTAAGTATAATAAGACATCCCCCGAAAATAAGACATAGCACCTAGTTTAGGGCAAAAATTTTTATAAGATAGGGTCCTATTTTCGGGGAAACACGGTACATATTTCCTGGAAGTTTTGCTCTCCACCGCGGAGCTCTTGTATTCTGATGATACACTGACAGCCAATCACTTCTTGCTGGAAACCATTTCCCAATTTTCTCTCTACGGTAGCGTTGGAGCTCCCTTCTAGAGCTCTGTTCCTTCTTAGCAGCGCTTGAATCACCTGTCTAAAATATAAATGTGTAATCCATTAAGATAAATATATGGGAACTTACTTAAAAGGGGGTCTAAAGAGCGTCCGGACCACCCTGTTATACAGGAATGCTGTGAAATAAATTCTGTTGCTCAGGAATCCGCTGACGTATTATAAGGATCATGTATTACAATAGTACAGGAATAGCACAACGCGTTTCGGAATGAGAATCTCCTTTTTCAAGTAAATACATTATGGGCAAAGTGTCTAAAAGATATATATATATATATATAGAGAGAGAGAGAGAGAGAGAGTGGGGGGCAGTAGAGTGGGGAATGGCTGTAAAATGGGCGTACACGCTCCCGAATTATGGCACCCATGACGGACGTGAGCTACAGCAAAAGAGCAACAACTTCTGGCATGCGTTCCAATGTCCGGATGTGGCCATGGTGGGTTTATATACTCCCCCCTGAGTTACATCAGTGACCTCAGCACCTACTGGGGCCATGGCGGCTGTCTGGGACCCTATCACCAATTTTCTCTAAATGAGAGTCTACATGCCAACAGCTAATATCCGAGGGTCCTTCATCTGACAATGTGGAAGTTGTAGAAATGTGGTGTTAAATGGGGTCCCTATAAATGAATAGGCAATTATGCAATACAAGGATGAGCTTAATCGTCAACAGCTAAAGCCCCTCTTTGTACTAGCTCTTGGTTTATAGGCAGGATCCTAAAGAGAAAACTCTCTTCTATCACGTCCATAGGCTCTGATATGGAAAGGGGTTGTCCTAATGGGACTACTTCTTTAAATCCCATTCTATACCCACCTAGCCAATGCTTAAGGAGTACGTCTATAAATATGCATTATATGACATGCTTCTAGAATAGCCAAATAGGACAGATAATGATGTTGGCAGGCAGCACTGTATTGAACCAATTAACAGAAGTGCAACCCCATTCTGCTTTTCGGGGCAGCTCTTCATAAGCATGGCACTCAGGCAGCGTAGAAAATCCCTGTCAGCATGGTGCTGCAACAAACACTGTATTGAATGGGGATATTTCCAATTAAGAATCAATTGGCGTGGCAGCGATTGTGTTGGAGAGTGATCTGAAGTAGCGGCCATCCTGTTAATCTTTAACCAAGTGCACAAGCTGCGTCAGCAGAGGCCTAAAAAAGTTGTTAAAAGACGGGATTCCACTCCTATTCAGGACTCACTGACACAGCCGGCTTTTAAGATGTTCCCTGCCAGTCAGCAGAGAATGAAGAAGACAGAGGAACTCATTTGTGTGGGAGACATGAACGTGCATCAGTACAAAGCAGGTGAAGAACAGCAGCTTTATTACCGCTGACGCAGCCTTCTTCTTCCATGGCGCAGGCAGGCAGGCACAGAAGCAACGTCTACCCTGTACCCCATACATGCTGTGTGCTTGAGTAACCACAGGGCTACTTTTTAAATGTCTTTATGTGTTACCATATAAGCAACATCCATCGGAGCCCTGTTATAGGGCAATAAATATAATAGCTACTGCCATAGCTGATCTGGGATGTGCTATGATCCAGCAGTTCTGTCAAGCTAGATGAAGACCAATAGGGGAAATGGCACTGCCGCATCCTCTGTTCTTTGCATAGCGCTCATTAAGCGCTATGTAGGCTGCAATAGAGAAGCAGTTAAAAATGGCTCCTGTCTTCTCCTCCAGGTCCTCGGTTGCCTCTGACAGCTGAGCACCTGACCGCTCCTGCTGAATTACAGGATCAGGAGCCATAATCCAGCGCCATATTTTTTTCTCCTGGTTGGGAATAAAGCCCAGGAGCAAGTGCTGTATATTTGATAACTGCTTCTGAACCATGTTTCATTTCAAACTTTGCTAAAAGTTTGGTTTGATGCGAACCCGAAGTTTGGGTGGTTCATCTCAGCTAAACCCACTAAATGGCATTTCTTCTCCATCTTCTTTGTTATTTACCAGTTTTAGGGATATTGGTGAAGTTTATGTTCCATTCGGACCGAACCAATTTTTTTGCACAAATTCGGCAAACCAGCTGAACTGAACTTTTGAAAAGTTCACTCATCACTAACGAACTTCATTTGAATGGACGCCATGTATATATATATATATATATATTATATTTGCTGCGGCCATGGCTACCCTGGGCGATAACGGTTGATCACAGCTAGCGAGAAAATCTGGTATCTGATTAAGATGGGCTTGTGTTTATGAGAGAAGATTTTAAGAACCAATTCAGGGAACACATAAGTGTTCATAAATTCATATAATGGGGTAAATACAATGACCATATTTAACCCCTAACGAATACCCAGACATTGCTATATTTGTATGTTAGGGCTTCCACAGACGAGTGTGTTACAGAATACGCTGCAGAATATTGCGCACTGTTCGTTCACACGGGCGAGGGAATCACCTCGCCATGATCTAAATGGCTATTTAGTCTAACTTGATGCCAGTGATCGCAGCTATGCGCAGCATTTGGGGAAAACCCATGCATTCAGATGTGGTACAAATTATGCTCTTTTTGCCCGAGTAACTGATTACTCGGGCAAAAAGATTCGGGGGGCACCGGGGGTGAGCGGGGGGTTGCAGAGGAGAGTGGGGGGGAGAGAGAGAGAGAGAGCTCCCCCCTGTTCACCACTGCTTCCCCTCCACTCCAGCATGCCGCCTCCCGCCCCCCGGTGCCCCCCGAATCTTTTCGCCCGAGTACTCAGTTACTCGAAAAAAGCGGTGCTCGATTGCGAAATCGCCCTAAACGAGTACATTCGCTCATCTCTAGTTAATTTACATGAGCAATTTATTTTTCACATGGATAGATAGTGCGAAATAAAAAAATCCCAGCATGTCCTATTTTTGGGTGATTCTGTTCAAGAACTGACCATTGTTTCCCGTAGGAGTGTTAAAAAAATCGTGATTTACATGCAATGTGTTTTTTAAAATTTTAACTATTGGAACTATATTCGATTTTTTTCGCATGCGTGAAAATCGCATGTACAGCGAAGCGATGCGTTTTTCTCATAAAACACATCACAATCAAAGAAAAATCGCAGGCTTACACGTGTGATATCAGTCCTATTTTTTGGGGCCAATATTGTATAAATACAGCTGAGAGGTTAAACAGAAGGCTGTGTTTTTGTCCCATTTATGCGGCCGTGAAAATCACGGCTGGGTAACGGGACGAAACTAAATCACAGATTTCAATAATTTCATTTTCATCTGTATTCTCTCGCGTTAATACTACACGATCAGGCAGGACATATGTCCACGATTTTTTTTTTCAAATTTGCGCATACTAGAGCGTATTAGCCCATGCCCCATGCTCACACTAAAGGCTTATTCGGCATGGAGGGAAGTTGTGCCTGAACGAGGGGTAAATCTTCCCCTTCACCGTCTTTTGAAACTCTGTGCCAAAGAGTTGGAAAATAACCGTGGGAAGGCAGGTGCCGTCCGATCTTCGCAGCACAATGTATTCGCTACGTACGGGAAAGATAGGGCAGGTCACGGCAGGAAAAAGAGAGGTGGTGAGAACGAAATCACTGAAATCGCATAGAGATTATAATGGCCGTACGAGAGGAGAAAACCGCGCTCGTCTGAATCCACACTAAGGCTAGATTCACATTGGGCGGATTTCCAGCGACATTTTCGCGTTTTGGCCACACCGAAAAAACTCTTGAATTCCACTGGAAAAACGCAGCTTCAAAACCTGCAGCATTTCGCCGCGGATTTTGGAGCGGTTTAGCTGGCAGTATTCCGCTGCAGCTTTCTCTCACTATGGAGAGGAGTGATGCCGCAGCAGAAAAAAAATGACATGCTGCATCTTTTAAAATTGCGCTGCAACGCTGGATCCGCCCAGCTTTTCCGCGACAGATTGGCTGCCCCATGTGGACGAGATTTTTGACAAGTCTCTTCTAGAGATGAGCAATAGAGATGAGCGAGCACCAAAATGCTCGGGTGCTCGTTACTCGAGCCGAACTTTTCGCGATGCTCGAGGGTTTGTTTCGAGTAACGAACCCCATTGAAGTCAATGGGCGACTCGAGCATTTTTGTATATCGCCGATGCTCGCTAAGGTTTTCATTTGTGAAAATCTGGGAAATTCAAGAAAGTGATGGGAACGACACAGAAACGGATAGGGCAGGCGAGGGGCTACATGTTGGGCTGCATCTCAAGTTCCCAGGTCCCACTATTAAGCCACAATAGCGGCAAGAGTGCCCCCCCCCCCAACAATTTTTACTTCTGAAAAACCCTCATTAGCAATGCATACCTTAGCTAAGCACCACACTACCTCCAACAAAGCACAATCACTGCCTGCATGACACTCCGCTGCCACTTCTCCTGGGTTACATGCTGCCCAACCCCCCCCCCCCCCCGCACGACCCAGTGTCCACAGCGCACACCAAAGTGTCCCTGCGCAGCCTTCAGCTGCCCTCATGCCACGCCACACTCATGTCTATTTATAAGTGCGTCTGCCATGAGGAGGAACCACAGGCACACACTGCAGAGGGTTGGCAGGGCCAGGCAGCGACCCTCTTTAAAAGTGGCGGTGCGATATCCCACAATGCTGTACAGAAGCAATGAGAAATCCAATCCTGTGCCACCTCCATCAGGAGCTGCACACGTGGGCATAGCAATGGGGAACCCATGTGCCACACACTATTCATTCTGTCAAGGTGTCTGCATGCCCCAGTCAGACCGGGGTTTTTTATAAAGAGTCACAGGCAGGTACAACTCCACAATGGGAATTCCGTGTGCACCCACAGCATGGGTGGCTCCCTGGAACCCACCGGCTGTACATAAATAAATCCCATTGCAGTGCCCAGCACAGCTGAGGTAACGTCAGGTTTAATGCAGGTGGGCTTCAGCCCACACTGCATACCCCAGTCAGAGTGGGGTTCTTTATAAGTAGACACATGCAGTTACAACTCCGTGTGGACCGACAGCATAGGTGGGTCCCAGGAACCCACCGGCTGTACATAAATAAATCCCATTGCAGTGCCCATCACAGATGAGGTAACGTCCGATTAAATGCAGGTGGTCTTCGGCCCACACTGCATGCCCCAACCTGACCGGGGTTTTTAATACATAGACACAGGCAGGTACAAATCCGTAATGTGAAGTCCCTGTGGACCCACAGCATAGGTGGCTCCCTGGAACCCACTGGCGGTACATAAATGTATCCCATTGCAGTGCCCTGCTCAGCAGAGCTAACGTCACATACAATACAGGTGTGCTTTGGCCCACAGTGCATGCCCCAGTCAGACTGGTAATATGTACCTTAACAGTAACCGCGTTGGTGGGAATGTGGTGTCGACTGCGGACCTAGTAGCTCGGTTTTATTTAGTTGGTTTTCGGAATGTGGCCAGGATTAAGTGGGCCGTGGCGAGGGGATGGCGGGTGGGCTCTCTTGTTGTGTCTGTAAAGGTGAAATTCTTGGACTGTCACCAGACGCACCACTGCAAAGGTATTTGCCAAGAATGTTTTCATTGTTGGAGGAGGAGGGGGATGTTTTTGAGGCACTACGTGTCCTCTCCACGTATCCGTGGTTATATGCACCTTAACAGTAACCGCGTTGGTGGGAAATGGCCTCGCCATCATCATGTCTTTGGGAAGCCTCCGTTTCCACACCCCAGTGACATAGCATTAGCAGCAGTATAGGCAGAGCCCAGAATTAGTAACATTTCAGCGGTAGCATTAGGGACAGGCCCCAGTAACATATCACTAGCAGCATTATAGGAGGAGCACAGTAATAGTTCCATTTCAGTAGTAGTAGCAGTCCAGACAGGCCCCAGTAACAATTCCGAAGCAGCAGTATAGGGGGAGCACAGTCTTAGTTCCATTTTAGTAATAGTAGCAGTCAAGACAGGCCCCAGTAACAATTCCGAAGCAGCAGTATAGGGGGAGCACAGTATTAGTTCCATTTCAGTAGTAGTAGCAGTCAAGACAGACCACAGTAACATTCCCGTTGCAGCAGTTTAGGGAGATAACAGTCTCTTTCACATTTCAGTAGTTGCAGTATAGACAAGGCCCCAGTTACATTTATGTAGCAAAAGTGTAGGCCAACCCCACACACCTTGCTGTACCATGAGTGCAGGCGAAGCCCATTAAAATTACTAGGATTACACTGTAGGCGAGGGCCCCAAAAAATTGGTGTACCAACAGTACTAATGTACCTCAGAAAAATTGCCCATGCCCAACCAAGAGGGCAGGTGAAACCCATTAATCGCTTTGGTTAATGTGGCTTAATTTGTAACTAGGCCTGGAGGCAGCCCAGTTAAAATAAAAATTGGTTCAGGTGCAAGTTTCAACGCTTTAATGAGCATTGAAACGTATAAACATTGTTTACAAAAGTAATATGACTGAGCCTTGTGGGCCTAAGAAAAATTGCCCATTCGGCGTGATTACGTCAGGTTTCAGGAGGAGCAGGAGGAGGAGGAGGAGGAATATTATACACAGATTGATGAAGCTAAAAGGTCCCCGTTTTTTATGGTGATAGAGAACAATGCTTCCATCCGCGGGTGCAGCCTACGTATTGTTTAGGTATCGCTGCTGTCCGCTGGTGGAGAAGAGAAGTCTGGGGAAATCCAGGCTTTGTTCATCTTGATGAGTGTAAGCCTGTCGGCACTGTCATTTGACAGGCGGGTACGCTTATCCGTGATGATTCCCCCAGCCGCACTAAACACCCTCTCTGACAAGACGCTAGCCGCAGGACAAGCAAGCACCTCCAGGGCATACAGCGCGAGTTCAGGCCACGTGTCCAGCTTCGACACCCAGTAGTTGTAGGGAGCAGAGGCATCACGGAGGACGGTCGTGCGATCGGCTACGTACTCCCTCACCATCCTTTTACAGTGCTCCTGCCAACTCAGCCTTGACTGGGGAGCGGTGACACAGTCTTGCTGGGGAGCCATAAAGCTGGCAAAGCCCTTAGAGAGTGTTCCCCTGCCTGTGCTGTACATGCTGCCTGATCTCCGTGCCTCCCCTGCTACCTGGCCCTCGGAACTGCGCCTTCTGCCACTAGCGCTGTCGGCTGGGAATTTTACCATCAGTTTGTCCGCCAGGGTCCTGTGGTATTGCATCACTCTCGAACCCCTTTCCTCTTTGGGTATGAGAGTGGGAAGGTTCTCCTTATACCGTGGGTCGAGCAGTGTGTACACCCAGTAATCCGTAGTGGCCAGAATGCGTGTAACGCGAGGGTCACGAGAAAGGCATCCTAACATGAAGTCTGCCATGTGTGCCAGGGTACCTGTACGCAACACATGGCTGTCCTCACTAGGAAGCTCACTTTCAGGATCCTCCTCCTCCTCCTCCTCCTCCTCCTCAGGCCATACACGCTGAAAGGATGACAGGCAAGCAGCATGGGTACCCTCAGCAGTGGGCCAAGCTGTCTCTTCCCCCTCCTCCTCATGCTCCTCCCCCTCAACGCACTGAGATATAGACATGAGGGTGCTCTGACTATCCAGCGACATACTGTCTTCCCCCGCCTCCGTTTCCGAGCGCAAAGCGTCTGCCTTTATGCTTTGCATGCATCTGTGCATCAGCATGCATCTGTGGCGAGCCGCGGGCGGGGCAGATTTTAATACTCTGGTGTCATCTGATCTGCCCAGCCACTCACTGCAGGAGGGTGGTATAGGGCTTGAACGTCACAGGAGGAAGTTGTAATGCCTTCCATGTCTTTCTATTGGCCAGAAAAGCGCGCAAATGTCTCAGAGATGAAAGTGAAAGTAACTCGAACATCGCGTGGTGCTCGTCTCGAGTAACGAGCATCTCGAACACCCTAATACTCGAACGAGCATCAAGCTCGGATGAGTATACGCTCGCTCATCTCTAATGAGCAAGCATACTGGCTAAGGACAATTACTCGATCGAGCATTGTCCTTAGCGAGTACCTGCCCGCTCGGAAGAAAAGGTTCAGCTGCCGGCGTGGGTGAGAGGTGATTTGCGGCAGTGAGCAGGGGGGAGTGGGGGGGTGGAGAGAGAGAGATCTCCCCTCCGTTCCTCCCCGCTCTCCCCCCGCCGCCGGCAGCCGAACCTTTTCTTCCGAGCAGGCAGGTACTCGCTAAAGGCAATGCTTGATCGAGTAATTGCCCTTAGTGAGTATGCTCGCTCATCTCTAGTCTCTTCCATGTGGCTGACTAATCTGGGGATGAGTGGCCACAGGCGGACTCATCGCGGCGATATTCCGCACAGAAATTCCACATCAAATCTGCCCCGTGTGAACCCAGCCTTAGGCCTTATTACTTGGCAAATGTAATTTTGATCATGACAAACTGACCAATTTCTCTGTAAGAGTATCTATATTTTCCATCAGTTTTTGTTCAGTTTTTGCATTTTTAACGCGTCCGCTTATTATCCGTTTTTTCACATGCTTCATAAAAAATGGAAGGTGGCTAATTCTTATAATTTAAAACTCCCATTGAAGTCAATGAGTGCGTGAAAAAAACGTGCCATGCCATGCGAGTGCATTCCATTTTTTTAACGCACTCTTTAACTTGAATCGGCGCTTCCAGTCTGCAAATCGCACCAGAATAGGACATGTGATCACTCAATGGGTCCCAGTTCTGTCAAAGTTTCAAACTTAGCAAGAATTCGGAAGTTAAAATCCCCCATGTGAATAAGCCCTAGCAGCCGGGATTGGACTGGTTAAACTAGCAATGTTTGGGAAGTACTGCTCCAAATAAGCCAATATGCATTTTCACCCCATTGAGTTTCGTAGGAAAGAATTGCGACATACATTGAATTTACACGTAAAAATGACGGGTTTTCTGTTCGCATCACAGCTTGTTTTCTATAGAAAAACTTCTAAGAGCATTTCCTGTAACTGATTCCTAGGAACTCGCGGCTCCTCTGCCTAACAACTACCACTACAAGAAACCTGCGTGCCGAGCGCTATACCTCCACCGCTAACCGGTCCGGATTCTTCACTTCTCCCAATTCCCAGAGATATCGCACTTCTAATGGGTTTTACAGCCGTTTAAAGCAACATGTCCGACTGCTGTCTTTAAGCACAGTTAATGAAAGTAACCCCACAAATTCATTTTAAATAGATGGGAATAGTTAGAAGCCCGGGCGGCAATTTATGGCGTTCATTACAATCCTGCTGAAGTAGGTAATGTAATGGACTATTACTTTTATCATCATTTTAATCCTTCAGAATTATTGAGAGCTGCTACTTGGCATAATTTCATGAGAGACATACAAGGTTCTAAGCACCATTGAGTTAGATGACCGGCTTCCTGCATCCCATTATATTAGGTTTTTATACTACTGGCGAATCAAAGAATAATAGTAAGCATGCAGAATGGAGCAAATAATAGAGCCGGCTATCAGCCGCTGGGAAGCTTCCCGCAGGACAGAAGTGCTGCCCATTCTCTGCAACGGGAGTCGCTGCGGAAAATCCACAGCATTAACAGTACGTGCCGTAGCATTTCTAATCCGTAGCATGTCAGAGGTGGGCGCATCTTTTCAATGCGTCTCACCTGTTTAAATGAGGGGGTGACATCTGCACCAAATCTGCACCAAAATTCATTGGTGCAGATTTGCACTGTGGATTTGCTGCGGAGCCGTGGGAACATACCCAAATGGCAGCTATACACAGGCATATGCGCACATGTGCACGCTTCAGCGTAATGTATTTGTGCTATGAACGAGGTAGATTTACGCACATCTCAGTGCATTCTAATGTACTTTTGGCGCACGCAGGGCATGTTTATTTGCACATGACAGACGTACACGCCCGATTTAAAAAGCTATTTAGCCTAATAGGTTCCAAATGTGTTCTTTTTTCATGCAGCATTTTGCACATTTGAGCGCTCATTTGCGCACATTCATAGACTTCTATGGGAACTCTTGCTTCACAAATGCGCATAAAAGTAGAGCAGGTCCTATTTTTTGTAAACAAAAAAGAAAGTGAGAACGAACAGCTTGAAATTAATGGGTTCTATTCTCTGCGTGAATATATCTATGTGAAGCCACCTAAGGCTGGGTTCACACAAGACGGATTTGCCGCAGAATTTCTGTGCAGCAAATCTGACCGCAGCTCCTAATCGCGGCATTAGCCAGCCATGTGGACAAGATTTTGCAAATCCATCGCAGCAAAGCCGGGGCGGAACCAGCGATGCGGCGCGGAATTGACAGCCACAGCATGTCAATTTTTTTTTTCCGTTGCGGCTTCACTCCTTTTTATGTGAAAAGAAAGCCACAATGAAATGCCACTGCGGAGATCTCATTGCTTTTCAATGCGGCCAAGCCACGAGATTTCGCGGGATTTCCGTCCTGTGGGAACCCAGCCTAATTAAACATATTTTGGTAAATATGAGTTGTCTCCGACTATTCCAGGCTATGTTCTCTTGCACAACCAATTTTTGTTTCCTGTTCCAAAGCATCTAAAATGAAAAATGAAGCAACTTTTCTTAATTAAAAATCTATTATTTTGTGTCTACAGCTCTTATGAAAACCTACATGTCTCTATGGTAACAGACTACAAGCTAACCCTGTGTAGTCAGATTCTCTAGTCACATTTATTTGCATTTGTCTTTTCCATCTCGGTAAACTACATTTGCAATTAGAAAGGAGTGAGGGGCAGATCAAAAGGAGTATGACTACAGGATCAGACTACACAGAATTTGTTTGTAGTCTGTCACCATGGAGACTCATAAGTTTGCACTGGAGCTATATGCACAATGCAATAGGAGATTCTTAATTAAAGGTGTCAGGTGCTTTATCCGAAACCCTTAAAAATATTTGTTAAACATGCTCTTATGGTATTCACTAATATATATTGTATTTTAGATGTGTTCCGTGGTCCTTTTTTTTTAAGACATGTCCATTCTCTCACCATGCCCATGGGCAGCTTTTTGCCCTTGTGGGTGGCGCTTCTTTCCTTAAGATGGCTGTAGATGAAGGAGCATGTTACCAATACATCATCATGCCTCCTCCATTCATGCACAATGTATCGGTCCCGGGTATCAGAATTCAACTGCACTGTGTATGAATGGAGGACGCATGATGATGCATATCACTATATAACTTCCAGGCCAACTTGTCATTCTCAGTCTACTGTTACATTGATCTATCACTGAACCTGCCTACAGGGGGACACAGACACTCCTGTGACAGTTACTGATGATGATCACACAGCTCCTGCCACACAGTTATAATAGAGGAGATCACAGCTCATCCTCCTGACTATATACTTATGGACTGTAGCTTGTTTAGGTGAATGTAGAAGGTAATGACAATTAAACTGTACCCCCTGCAGACAAAAAGGATATAGCTTCAGCTGTGCTGAGGGATCATGGGATTGATTTAAAGCAAAGGAAAAAAATCTCACTCTCAAGATGGCGGCTGATAAGGGGGCTGCACTGCAGGGATGTGGCTGGAATACACAGCAGAGACCTCCAGAGCGTGACAGGCATTCAGGTGAGGGGGGCGGGATGGAAAATGTGTTTTCGCCCTTTAAGAGTCCTGGTAAGTTGGTTAAAGAAAAGAAATTTCCTAGCACTGCTCTTTATTATTGGGGTGCTTTCCTTCGGACACATCCACCATGCTGAGCAGAGAACGGAGTGCCAATTGGATTACCTTGACATCCTGGTAAACGGGTGACAACCCTTATAGGAGCGATAATGGTCATATTAGTTGTCCCCTAGTTTGCACAGATGGAATTTTTAACAACTGGACTGAAGAAGAGAACTCACAGATTTGTATATTCTGGCAAATGTTTTTGCCATTTTTTTGTTTTTGTATTTTAGGACTAAGTACGATCAAAAAGTCTGTTCCTTGCAAGATCAGTAGATAAGGCCATTACATGAGAACAGCCAGCTCTGTACAATGTACAGAACACAGTATACAGAACACAATATCATTTATCACAAATTCAAGTGACCGGACTACATACAAATGATTGCTTAGCATTTAATAATACCTTCCAACGAGTTACAAAAACATTTCCCATAAGCTGGTATCTGGTACATAAAGGCTGATGATGTCACCGTCAGTAGTATTGTCTCTTAATATTAAAGGGATATTCTGACCACAGCCCTCAGATCAGCGGGTCATCTCTTTCCATCATTTCCATTGACTGTAATGGGGGGAGCACCACGCATGCTTGACCTGCTCACTCCTTTTTCTCCTTCTTTTAAATTGATGAATGGGAATCACAGGTTCTCAATTCTCCACATGGGTGGGAGATTCCATAAATATCATCATCAAAATATCCAAACTGGTTTCACACACATAAGAAGATTCCTTAAGATTGGCGCTTCTTATACCAAAGAAAAAAGAAAACGATGGTTGAAGAAAACGACACCAAATTTATTAACAGGTTCACACCACTTAATACATTTGGTACATTCTGGACTGTCCTAAAGTCAGAAAATGAAATCCATTCCTGTTATGAGTGGATGTAGATTGGCACGGATATTGCATCATGTTCTGATTTTAAGCTTCAAGGGATTGTCCGGTACTTTGGCCAAATTTTTTATTGAATAGGTCATCAATAGTTGATCGGTGGGAGTCTGCCACTTGGGATCTTTGCTGATCATCTATTGATTACCTGTCCTGAGAAAAGATTGTCAATAGAAACAATGTCTGAAGTCCTGGACAACTCCAGTAGACTTAACTGGAGCAATCAATGCCAGTCAGCTGCTGCTAAAGCAAATAAAATCTGGGGGTGCATTAAAAGACGTATAGGGGTGAGGGGTGAGAACATTATCCTCCCACTATATAAGGCACTTGTCAGGCCTCACATGGAATACTGTGTACAGTTCTGGACACCGGTGCTCATCAAAGTTGGGATTATTAGCCCTGGAAAAAAGATGGCTTAGGGGCGATCAAATAACTATGTATAAATACATTAAGGGACAATAGAAGGAACTCTCTCATGATCTGTTTATACCCAGGACTGCGACGGTAACAAGAGGGCATCCTCTACGTCTAGAGGAATAAAGGCTTCATCACCAACACGGAAGGGGGTTCTCTACTGTAAGAGCAGTGAGACTGTGGAACTCTCTGCCTGAGGACGTGGTGATGGCAAAATCCATAGAGGAGTTTAAGAGGGGACTAGACGTCCTTTTAGAGTGCTACAATATTACAGGATATAGACATTAAATTACCAGCGAGGTTGTTGATTAGGTGGACATTGTCTGCTTTCAGCCTAACATACTATGTTACTATGTAGAGACAATGTGCTTTTAGTACACCTCACCAATATTCATAACCCCAATACATTTGCAAGAGACCCCACCTCTGTGCCTGCTCCCCTGTAATGGCAAATAGCCTCGGCTAATGTAACGTAATCCATATGATTTATGTCTAATTGAGCCTTTTAGTGATTGAATTGACAGTAATGAATGAATAACATCCTCCTAATACGCTTTTTCCATTTGGCTCCATCCTGGAAATTTCTCCCTCCTTCCTTCTCCACTTTCCACAGGGGGAGGGTGGCAGAATTTTCAGCTTATCCATACAATATGTTCCGAGGCTGCAATCTAATGTGCTGTTTACAATAAACGCCAAAGCATCCTGCATTGATTGTCCATCCAGCCTGGGTTACATTAGGTGGCTAGAAGGTTAATGCGAGTCCATTTGATTGGGGAGTTTGTGCTACCCAAATCCGCGTGGGACACGTCAGTGTTTAAGTAAACATGAGTAAATATCCGCATTTGTCAAAATATTGATCAGCTTTAAAAATAACAGGCTTGATTTATTCGTTCTCTGCAGGAGACGGACAAGTGTGCAAATCATCGCTCTTATATTCAATTTCTTGATAAAAGAACCCCGGCGGCAGAACGTTAAAAGGGTCATGTGCATTTAAAGCAATAGGACCGTGGGGAATTTAATACAATTATTGTTAAAAACACTATCAAGTTCATTGCGTCATTTCGGAGGCATTGATCGGAAATAATAGTCTGCTTTGTCTTAAGGAGTCTTTCAGCACAGTTAATCTGAGAAGGTAAGATTCCGATAACTTAGAATCATGTGCTGGATAATGGGAGAGTCTAAAGTACTGGAACTTTAGATGTCCTGTCTATCTCTCTTCGCCAATTTTATGATACTTAGATCAACCCTCCGGCTTTAGGATAAAATTCTATCCTGGGACTGAAGAGGTTGGGGTATATTACCTAGTTTTTCCAGTCCACCAGTTCAGGTCCTGGTTTTTGGCTATCCAAGATGGCGGCTACAGTTTTCTGCAATCAGAAATAACCGCTACTTCAGCATTCTAGCTAATGAACTCTATACACTTCCCTATGATTGGCCAGTGCTGATCACATCGGCAGCACTGACCAATCAAAGAGTGTTGGTAGTCTAACATTACCAATACATTAAGGGATTAGGCAATCTGAAGATTGCATCAGCCAATTTTAACGTTCAGAAATGGAATGCAGAACCAGAAGATCAGACAGCAGAGAAGAACAAGTGCAGGTAATATGCTGCCCACCCTCTCCAGTCCCAGGACAGAACTTTGTCCCGATAGCTAAGGGTTGCTTTAAAGGGGTTTTCTAGCTGAGGATTAAGGCAACATACTACCTCCGAGTTTTACTGAGCCATAATAAGGCACTCATAGGCTTGTTCCTGATTTCATATAGAGGAATGTTTTACAGTATGTAGGAGTAATAGAGACTACAGCAAACAAAAATGGTGGCATGATCCATCGGAGGCAGTATAATGGGACTATATTGTTCTAGATGAATTTCTACTATTGGAGAATAATCCCGTCATTAGTGTTGAGTGAAGTGAACCAAAAGAACCTTGTTTCTGGTCGTACTTTGCTAAAAGTTTGGTTCGGCACAAACCCGAACCGAGCTTTTAACAAAGTTTGACCCAAATAGGGTTTTACCTGTTGACTTCACTCTACACTGGTCCTAAACACTGGTTTGTAGCACTGTTTAAGACCCATAAAACCCTGTATAAGACTCAGAGGGTTATACAGGGCTGTTATGGCTCTTAGACAGTGTTGCAAACCAGTTTTAGTGCTTTCGATGAACTTATGCTTTAGTTCGAACTAATTCAGACCAAACCAAAATTTTTGCAAGAGTCCGGCGAACCGGCTAACCGAGCTTTTGAAATGTTTGTCATACAGAAAGTCACTGAACACCATACTGCAGCACATGGAGTGCCTATGGCTCCTTAGTGCACAGCCTCTGGAACTTCGTGTATAAACTCCCCCTTGTGCATAAGGCCTTGGTCTGTTCCTGTGATGTTCCCATAGCATATGCTATATGTAGTCTATCAAATGGGTCGTGACACATGGACAATAAAGTTACAAAACATGATCTACATTTGCTTTGTTTTATTGTGTTAATGAATTTCTACCATACCCAAAAAGAAATGGAACAAACACAAAAAAAAATGTTGAGAAGAAACAGAGTTACAACGCTTACTATCCTAACCACAAGGATTGATAATAGGCCTGACAAAGAACACTTCATCAGGAAACAGAAATTAGGTCTTATTAACCAGAAGTGATTGATCCAATCTGCTTAATGTTGATATACATCTCCCAATAGATGCAACGTTGACCTTGATTTTTCTGTCCATGTGGTTATGGAGCATGCATTAGTGAAATACATGTCGGAGATTGCGATCTGTTGTGGCCCTTACGAGTTACGCATGAGGGAAGAAAAAGCGAGAGAACACAAAATGAGATGTTCTGATAAAGTCTCCAGCAGTTTGATTTCTTTGTCATCTTTCCGTCGTGTCAGCAGAATGAAACTCACCCAAAACAAAAAAAAATTGTCCAGATACAGAGGACGGCATTTCCACCACTATAGTGACAGGTTTCGTAATAGTATTTTAATTTAGCGTGATAAACAGCCCAATCTCATGATCTGACCAAAAAGACTTGAAGTACATCAGTGTTAACACTTTACCCATTGTTCTCACCCACTGTATAGGATAAGAAAAAAGAGCAGACATCAAAGAAACGTTCAAAAGAAGGACATGTAGAGAGGACCACTGGCCCTATAGCAAAAATCAGGCTTTACGTCTAGTTATGGTTGACGCCAATTAATTATCTCAACCTTCACGGGATAGGAATGCCCATGAAGATGGAAGACTGTAGAAACCTAAGCTTGACTCCCTCTATACTCTGCCTCTATAGTATATACCCTACATCTTTGATTTATAGATATATCATGAGGGTTGGACTGTCCCACAACATTAGCGGTTAATCGTCTAGTGAACTAACCTACAAGAGTCCATGAGGTCTTACAAGGTATATATGCTGCTGATGTTCATCACATTTAAGGGTTAGCAATCAATATATTCTTCTGACTGTATGTGCAGAGTATAATATGCAGTTAAAAGTGGATATGCACTTGTTCTGTTAGCTGCTTGGTTGCCCGATCATATTACCTTTGGTTGTCCCAAGTTTCCACACAGGGATAAGCATTAGAGATGAGCGAGTATACTCGCTAAGACACATTACTCGAGTGAGTAGTGCCTTAGCTGAGTATCTCCCTGCTCGTCTCTAAAGATTCAGGGGCCGGCGGGGGGCGGGGAGCGGCGGAAGAGAGCGGGTAGGAACAGAGGGGAGATCTCTTTCTCCCTCTCTCCCCGTCGCAACTCACCTGTCACCTACGCTGGCCCCCGAATCTTTAGAGATGAGCGGGGAGATAGTCGGCTAAGGCACTACTCGCTCGAGTAATGTGCCTTAGCGAGTATACTCACTCATCTCTAATAATCATGTCATACATACATATTATTGTTATTTAAGGGGGCTTTGAATCGCATGAGGGAAGCTATGCAAAGATCAAATGATCCTCGATTAAGGTCTATCTTGTGCCACCTAGAAAAATGTGTTTGTTTCACCCTTCGAATACTTTCTAGTACCCTAAAGCCAATTACTTCTTTGCCAGCAGTGCAGTTGCTCTGAAGATGGAAGTCCTAGAGAGAATCTCACCACCCAGTAGCAAAAGACTTTGAGAAAAAAACAGAATCAGCTTTCCTTTCTCTAATGGACAGATAGAAAACGCATGGGCTTCCTCTATAGTATGTACGTACCATTGCAAAAAGAGTAATGTTTCCCCATGGTTGGTTAAAGGGGTTGTCTGCTCTCTTTTTTTACTGATAACTTATCCTCTGGATAGGCTATCAGTAATTGATGGACGGTGGTCCATCGCTCGGGACCCCCATCCATTGGCTGACCATCCAGTCCACTGTCCAGTGCTGCAAGCAGGATATTGTCATCGATGGACAGGGGAGGAAGTGCATGTGCCAGCTTCCCCCTTATTAAAATCTGTGGGAGAACCATGCTGTTACAGAACTTCCTACTTCTCTCAGGACTGGATGTGACACCTTGACCAGCAGGGATGCAAGAGGTGCTGTAACAGCGCTGCTCTCCTATTGACTTCAATGCCAGTGAAGCTGGCGTACAAACTTCCTGAACTGATGGCTAATGACAATGTCCATCCCGATGCAGTGACATTGCTCTGGACGATCAGCTGATGGACAAGGGTCCTGAGCAGCAGACCTCTGTCCATCAACTACTGATAGCTTATCCAAAGGGTAGGTCGTCAGTGAAAAAGAAGACAGGCAACTCCTTTAAGGTTTACTGGGTGCAGAAAACCAAGAGTGTCCCAAATCTCTTTCAGTCAGTATTCCTATGTTACCAAATGTCCTGGACACAAGTACCAATATTCTATGCTGATAGGTCCCTCACAATTAGGGCTTAAACAGATGGGTGTGATTTTGTCCCATTATACAGTCGTTACTATGTGCGAGAAAGATAGGGCAGGACCCATCTTCCCACTTTTTTTTTCAAACTTGCGCACACTAGCGGAGTTTGAATGGCCCGAAGACAAAAAAACCTGGTTCATGCACAACTATGCTCCACAGTGGTGAACGTAGTCCATCTATTTAAGCCCTTAGACCTGTCTGCTTAAGAAAACCCTCTGTCATCTATGACCACCCAACACAGTGCTATAAGGTGGGGACAGACAGTCCAACAGCACTTGCTTTCGAACGTTTTTCTTTACCCCATTGGACAACAATGTTTGTTGGTTATAATCTGTACAGCACACAACTCATGGCGGTTCTCATGGAGAGGTGGTCTGTTTCCCTGGCAACAAGCAGTAAACAACCAGAGGGCAGAGGAATCAATATCTGCAATGTCTGGAGAACGGAGCATTTTGGAAATAAACATCCTATGGGTAAGCGCATTGTTTTGTGATGTCTAACACATTGAAATAGGATTCCATGATGGGAATACCACTTTAAAGTGGCCCTCTGATTTTCGGACAACATTCTGGAGGTGATGAGTATATTTCCTGCACTTGTTTCTCTACCATCCGTATGATCAGCCGATTATGGGTCCTGTTTTCAGCCATCCAAAATGGCCAACGCAAACCTAAGACTACCTAATCCCCACAGTAGTGTTATACTTGTTCTCTGATTGGCCAGGGCTGCTCACGGGATCAGCATCAACCAATCAGAGAACATTGCACTGTGTGCATTAGCTAGATAGAAAATTGCAGCAACCACCTTGGCAGATCAGATGGATGAATGGCAGAGAAAAACAAGTACAGGTAATATACCCACCGCCACCTACGGTCCCGGGACAGAATTTTGTTCTGAAACTGAAGGGTTGCTTTAACTTCCCCC
The DNA here is from genome assembly GCF_035609145.1 of Eleutherodactylus coqui. Classification (NCBI taxonomy): domain Eukaryota; kingdom Metazoa; phylum Chordata; class Amphibia; order Anura; family Eleutherodactylidae; genus Eleutherodactylus; species Eleutherodactylus coqui. Next base: position 53,638,526 of record NC_089849.1, read on the forward strand.
CACAGTTCCCCCTTGCTTATAGCACAACCTGAGTCCCAAGTTCAATTCAATAATTTTACTGAAAAATGGGTTAAAAATATTTGATTCCTTAATGATTCCTACCCAAGTCACCAAAATAATAGTAATAAGGGAAGGAATTGCAGTCTCTCCTTGAACTACTCTCAAAGCACAAGGGTAATAATAGGGGATAGGCACCTCCGCCCGGCCCCTACATGTGAACATCCCATTCAAATACCACAGCAATCCATTTCATTTATTTTCCCTCTAAACAAGTTCTTTTATCATGAAGCAATAAATTTGTCTCGGCTCTGGCAAATTTGTTGCGGGTGACAGAACACCGGCAAATTGATTAATCGCCCTTGTACGCTGCAAAATGAGAAAAGCAAGGGATTATTATGAATTGCGTCCTTCTTATGCAGTGGAGAGTCATTATTCACAGAGCATATGCTTCCTGTACCCTCTCCGTGCAGTGGATCCCATCTATTTGCTGCAATGCTTACACAAGTCAACAAACATGCATTTATTAAGATGTGAGGGGGATGTTATTAGAAGGTGAAAAATAGCTCCTTTTCAGATGTTTGCTGCTCAGGATATTTCAAGTGTGATGTATTTTCAAGACTATTACAGATTTTCACATTTTCTTTAATAGTTTCTGATGAAGAAAGTATGAAATTATCCACAAAATGAATACTATCTACATGTGCTCAACCTCCAGCAGGGGCAGTACAGCACCGGATAATAGTCATCCTTTTTCTTCTTTGAAAGCCACGTCGTATAATTTGAAGAAATTGACAAGAATAGGTTTTTGTAAGCGTCTACCAGCTGCTGCCATAAAACACTCATATAGCATTTTGTCTAGACAATGACTTACTGAAAAGTATTGCAATTTGCGTCTTGCCACTACTGAAATTCCATATTCTCCAAGAACCGATGTGGAACCGTTTACCAACCAGTATTGCCATGATACACTTGATTTGAGTCAATAAAGTGAGTAAATTAAAAGAGTATGTAAGGAGTAAAATACTCATGTATAGATACATATCAATATTGCTGTTGTACTATGTTTTATGGCCCTACCAGGACCTTCAAGAGAAAGGTCACATGACTTTATTCACTCTGATTCTGTTTCTATGGATTGACAGGACTTGAGCTACGCACTCATTGGTTGAAGGGCCGGGTATAAAAAAGAGGTCCTGTTCCTGAGCTCAGTGTGACTCAGGAGTTTTAAAGAGTGCAGAGAAGGGAGAGATATGGCTATTGGAGCTGCACTAGAGAGATACCTGCAGATGGAGTACCCAAGAGGGAGAGCCTTGGGTGAGCTGCAGCAGAGCTGACCTGCATCTGGATTTGTGTACCCAAGAGCTCAAGAGGAGGATTTTGGGGTAATCAGCTCAGCATCTCCGAACTCTACAGGAGTGTGAGGGAAGCCTGCACCTCTGGCCAGGGGTTTGCTCGCTGTTACAGGAAGGTGTTGGCTTGATGGGTACCCAACAGAACGAGCTCCAGGATCAAGTGTGCCAGACCCAGCTGCTTCAGGAATACCATTGTGCAATTATCCTCATAATCACACAGGGACATAAGTAGGGATTTGTGTCCTGGCTCTACTACACTGGTTCAGGAGATGGCTGAGCCTGGGAATAGACCCTGTTGCTAGCCATGGCATGGGGACTTTACTGGTAGCTAAATAAGGCTCTGGAACAGAGATACCTGCTTGTAACAATGAACTTTAATGAACTAGATGAACAATTGAACAATCAGAATCCATGTTCCCAGGTCAAATAAGTCCATATGTGGGTTGACAAATCCAGCTAGCAGTTTTAGCTATACAGTCACTGCCCATATATCAGGATCAACAAGTTCCTTACCAGGTAACCAGGAATAAGAGTCCTTATCTGGATAATGAGTGGATATAGTAGAAGGAAGGAGAACAAGGAAGCGTACAATTCCGAGGCCTACTTCGGCAATGTCCTTGCATAACCCAAGGAGACCGTGCCCGTAGGGCAGCAACTGCTTCCCTGCAATGTCTAACAGAAGAGGATCTCTAGCTTATTTCACCACAGCGTAGCTGCACACACATTTCGACTTCTGGTTCACGTTCCTGCGCAGAGATTCGCTCTTTGTTTCCACCCCTAAAGCCACAGTTCTAAAACACAAAAGAACATAATGCAAAACATTACAATTCTTAAAGAAACTGTACTCCACTTACAGGAGAACCAGAAGGTTGTGAAAATGGGCAGTGCCGCCACCTAATGCACTGTGGGGGGGTCCGGACCATCAAGGCCAATTTAAAGGGAACCTGTCATCACCATCTCACCCCCAAACTAAATTCACTGGCCTACAGTGTATGAAAAGTCAATCTCCTCTAGTGCCCTCTTTTTTTCCTAAAAAGTCCATGAATCCCTGCAATTAGGTTCCAAAGTTATCTTGCATAATATGCAAATTAGTAGAGAAGAGTCATCTAGCTGAGAAGAGTCATGCTGATTCATAAGCTGCCAAGCTAACCTCGCCTCCTTACTCTTGCTTACAGCGCTACTATATTTATATAGCTTTTTTATGTAGCAGTATTTTTAAAAATGAGACACCTTTTTTAAAAAAATGCTTTCTGTTGCCATTTTTTGACCCTAGTAACTTTTTCATTTTTCCATCACTAGGGCTGCGTGAGACTCGCTTTTGTGGGGCAACCTGTAGTTTTTATTAGTTCCATTTTGAGGTAATATCGCTTTCTATTCAACCTTTTATTGGTGACAGGGTAACCAAACAGCACAGTTCTTGCATTGTGTATTTTTTATCATGATGTTTACCGTGTGAAATTAATAATTTAATATTTTAATAAATTAGACCTTTACAGATGCGGTGATGCCAGTTTTGTTTTTTTTTAAATGTACCTTTTTTTAATGCAACAACTGGGAAAGGATGGATAAAACTTTTAATATTTTTTGTAAAAAATTAAAAAAGCATTGATTTATACTTTCTTTTTAGTCCCCATAGGGGACTTGAACTTGCAATTGTTTGATCACTTCTACAGCATAATGCAATACTATTGTATTGCATTTATACTGTAGTTTAATAGGATTCCTACTAAAGATGTGCCACAGGCATGTCATCATAGACGATCAATCTTGACAGCTCTGGAGGCTTTCAGAAGGCCCGAGGCTGCCATGACACACAGATGGCACTTATCATGGTTCGGCCATTTGGGACATTTCAATCCCAATCGATCAGGACATATGAATGCCGCTGTCAGAATTGACCGCAGCATCTTCAAGGGTTAACAGCCGCAATCTGAGTTATCTACAATCTCGGCTGTTGTGGGCAGATACCCGCCATGGCCATACCTGCCATGTGCTAGGTATGTCTATGTCCGGCCTAACTGCATTTGGCATATGCAGTCAGGTTTGCATCACACTGGCGTATTTGTGTGCATATTTGAGTGCTCAACATTTGTGCAGGCTATATGCCCACAAAAGAACCCATTGATTTCATTGGGTGTGCGCTCATCCCCTTCTTTTGCGTTCGCATTCCGCATGTGTGCAAAAAAAAAAAATACAGCATGCTCTACTCCTGTGCGGGTTGTTGTGTATGGGCGTTGCGCAATATGCTGTGTAATTCCACGTACTTTCTGGAATCAGACAGCAGACCAACCAAAAATACGCTCATGCGAATCAGCCCAAAGTCTACTCCTACCAGTAAATAGGTCTTATTGATGGCATGCATTTAGCAGGCTTCTACAATTTGGACCAAAGTGCCTTATAAACGTATCATTAGTAAATAATTGTTACACATTATAAATCCATAAAGAAAGGAACATTTATACAGTTATAATGAGACGACGCGTTTTATGCAGACCTCATCCATTCTGTGAGATTTACTGAGTCCCTTGTCAGGCCCATTACAGATTCTATGACTTATCAAACCTCTTCTGTTGTAATATAGTGGCTGCATATTCTTGCACATATAGATATGCGCCATCCTGTATATCTCTATCAGTTCTGCATCCCCATGAAATGGAGAATGATGCCCATATATATAGGAGTCTCCACCTTTACATTACTTCTAGTCATTGATTAGTGCATTACTAGGATAAAAGGAACCATTCACAGCACAATCAATTCTTCTCTCGCGAGCCAAACTACTTGATCAATTAAATACTAAGTCATTCACGCTGTGAGAAGCCAATTATTCATTTATTTGCTGGAGAATAACTTATCAGAGACAGGGATGTAAAACATCTTGTGACTCAAGTGTTCACTTGGAAGGCCTTAATTAATAATAGTAGGCACTAAATGCTACGAGGGCCACTAGAGGGCAAGTTCATTAGGGTACTACTTTGAAGTAGTTTTGAAGTACACCAGTCATCACATGACAACACTGATGGATGATCATTGGGAAAAGAGGTCCGGGTCATATCCAAGATATTAAACTAAATGGACCAAACCAACTGGACTGCGAATATGAAAGTCCATCATGTCCAGAGTATGAATAGACTGGTATTTTGGGTCAATGTGGTTCATCTATAGGAATCATTTTTTCCACTGTGTCTCTAATGGATTTTACTTTTGGCTAAGTCTGGGGGCTATACCTGGGACTTGGTGATTTTTATATGTCAACCCCACAAATTGGGATGTGGTCTTCACTGTGGGGTGCCCCACACTGCTTCCCTTGAAATAGTCTTGCTATAGAGACAGCTGATGTTACATGGTCAGAAAAACTGCAATGAAGTACCAGAAGGTGTAGACAAAGACGTAATTGAGGAACAGATTGAAGGTCAGGGTAGGTGGATGTCTTGCTTCGTCTAGAAACAGCTGGAGGATCAGGGCAGGCGGATATCTTACGTAGTTGAGAAACAGGCTGGCATTCAGAACAGGCAGCAGGCAGAGAAGTGTGTAATCAATAGATGAGCCAGGATCGGGAAGAGAGAAAATCAGAAAAGCTGATTGGTTTAGGCACAAGTTTATTACCCGGTGATCAAGGAAACAACTAGCCCCTTTGCACTTAGAGACTCAAAACTAAGGCACCTTCTGATGGTTGGACTAGCCGTAAATAGCCCAGGAAGTGTCAGGATTGGTTGGGGACTGGAAAGCTGGGTATGAACATTGACCATTTATGAGTCGGATTGGTTGCATGCTCACACTCTATTAAAACTATGAAATTGCCGGAAGGATATGTGTCATCTGCCACAGACAACAGAGGGGACACAGCACTACCTACATCCAATAGCAAGAGGAGGTAGCGTACGCTATAAGTCATTACCAGCTCCCATAACACGTTACTATGTAGGGACCACTGGGTCTTTACACCATCGAAAGCGTTGTCCTGGACCACACCAGCAAGGAAGGACTTGGGTTAGGAATGTAAAATGTATCATCACATTTTTGAGGATTGTGACTTATACTTGAGCTATGAAATGCGTGGGGACCTTTAGTAAAGTTTGATACGCACCACATTGGAAAAACACAACAATTCTATCAATCTACAAAAATGCATATGCCCGTGTGAAGAAGCCCCTACTGTCTGTAGGCTAATGCGAAGAACACTTAAGGTCAAACTACAGGATCAGGCTATGCATACAGTAGGCCTTGATTTGTTTTTCATGCTCGTCTTAATACAAACTATACCGGAGTAAGATGCGCCAACTCTATCAGAAGGCACACATTAAGCTATGAGCTGGTATAGATTCACACCATAATTTATACCCACGTCTCACGTAAATTATTTAAAAAAAACTCAGGCTGTTTTAGAACACCCCTCCCCCCATTCTTAAGCTCCACCCACCAAATATTTTGTGGGAAAAGAGCAGAACCAAACTTTGCATAACCAGTAAACTGCTGCAAGTACTTTCCCCACTATAGGGTTTGCTTATAGTCTCTAACCATAGACATGCATAAGTCTGTGTAGGACCTGTCTACTGAAAATGGTAAAATATGTCTAAACCAAATTATTTTCTAATTAGCATTTTTATTCTAGATCAATTGGACTAATAAACAAAAATGATTGCAAAAGCGTATATAGCCTGTAAAGAGACCGCTCTTAAAGAAGTAGAAGACGACATCTCCTGACGGAGTCCGTCAAAAGTAGGTTAACAGCAAGTTTGTGTGATGTGGATAATATGTGCACCTATGCTAAAAAGTTTCAGCTTGTTATACATCCCCATGGCCTACAAATGCCAGATGCCGACTTTTTGGACAGGCTGAAAAATGACAACACAGAGACCATGTCTAGTACTTGCTAATTGCCAATATCCTACCTCAGAGGTGGCTAAGTAACAAGACTCCGGCAGCATGGGCCTTTCTGCATAAGAAATGTTATGTAAATAGCGGAAATTATTCCATAAGAAGCAGGTCCAACATCTGACAGCTATGTCTGCCTCCAGAATATTGCAGATTTGCCCACCTCCCTACGTCCCCCCAACACACAAAAATAAGAATAAAATTCTCTTTGATACACATTCTTTTGTAAGTAAGCTGTGCAATGCCTGCAGTACACAGGACGCCTGGCATAAGCGAGGGAGAATTTAATTACCACTTCTGATGTTTGGCTGACGTCTGAACTCGGCATATATTTATAGCAAGCGTCTCATCCCTATAAATTCACTCACCTTTGAGGTTTTTATCTGAAGGGACGGAAGACTCTTTGCCCAGGGTAGACTATCTTACGCCAGTAGGTTTAGCCTGGAAGTTTTAGAGAATGGTTTTGAAAATGTGTGTGTTCAGCTAATAAGTTGTAGTTTTGATCGCGGTTCCAGGAATGAGAGAACTCACATGGAAGGAGAGAATATTCCAAAAGATAAATCCAACCTGTTTCATGTGGACTAGCCTTTCCTTGTCAACTTAAAACAACTTTAACCCCATTGAAGTTTGTTGACGGTAGACCTTTTTAGAATGTTTGAACCTGGCTCTGGTCTACAGAAGCTTTCTCGTAACTTCCACCATACGTAATTTTCAACATGTAGATAGACAAGTCACTTTAATAAGTGGTTTTCATCATACAGCTGGTGGAAATTGAAAGTCTTACAACCAGAAGGAATTGGTGGATTATCATGAAGCATGGTAGATGTGTTCCTAAATATGTACCTAGGTAGAGGCATACGTAGAACAAATGATAGCAAATTAGAAAGAATCAGACAAAGTTTATTACAGTTCGGTACAAGTTTCAGTAAGAAGTACCCACCATGGGAACCTGAACGCTCTTGGATCTTTGCAGGCATTGAATCAATAAGTGTTCGGATATCTTGTTGGGGTATGTCTCTCCATCCTGTTTGACTTGTGTAGTTAGTTGTTGTACAGTATGAGGTGTGTGGCCATGTGATGTAATGCGTCTACCTACAGCGTCCCAGACATGCTGTAGTGGAGATAAATCTGGGGACCGTGCAGGCCAATTCATGGTCGTGACACCTTGCAAGCATGTCTTGTGATGGCTACAATATGTGGAGTGGCATTATCTTGTTGGAAGATACCATTTTGGATGGTGGTCATGAAGGGTCTGACAACAAATTATACCACTCTGTCAACATACTGGTGGGCAGTCATTGTGCCTTCATCAACCACCAACTCCATACTGCTGTCATAACTGATTGTACCCTAAACCATGACTCCAGGGGTTGGTCCTGTGTGAAATTACAGCAGGGTGGTCCCTTTGTGCAAAACATGCCAATGGAAACTGTGACGATTATCACCTTGCCCCATACAGAATCGTGAATCATCACTAAACACAACTGTTCTTCATTCATGTGTCCAGTTGTGTCTATCACTACATCAGGGTAGTCGTTGCTGGCAGTGAAATCGGGTTAAGGGAACACACTGCATGGGGGTCCAAGAATTCAACCCAGCTTCAAGCAATTGGTTTATAATTGTTCATGGGGTGACTCTCACACCAGCCACTGCTTGGATCTGTTCTATAGTTGCCCGTCTATCAGCAGCTACCATCCTCAAAATTTGGCAGCCTTCAGAAGGCATTGCCCTTCTGTCTGGACATGTGCCAGATCTGAGAGAACTGGAGCCTTCATGTTCCCACTGAATAAGCACTCTTTATACCGACATTGCATTATGGCTAGTCCTTCAGGAGATTTAACAATATAATGCCTTCATTTCAAGCATGCCAATTATCCAACCTCTCTCAAAGTCAGACATTTGGGTGTATGGAGCTCAAACTCTACGATTTGGCATACCTCGTTGCCGACAATCTGGGGACAAAAAAGGACCTTCTTACATAACTCACTTTATGACTTAAACTAATGCTAAGTGAGTACATTTTCTGAAAAGGCTTCCCAACATGAGTAAAGCTTGTACCCATGGAAGTTATCCATGTCAGGGGGCAGAAAGACTGTCCACCTACTCATGGCCAGTCTCCTGATTGATGTTTGAGGAGGTGGAAGTAGAAGAAGAGGAAACTGGTTTATCTGGTTAATGATTAACCTCATCTGCAGAAAGTCTTCAACTTGGTAGACAGATTGATCTCCACTATGAGAGTGTTGCAGAGCGGCGTCCTGCTGAGGTGGTACAGAAGATCTGATTGTGTAGGAATCATTCCCTACTGTCAGTCCCAGAATAGGATACAGGCTGGAAAAGCTGGTCAGCAGAAATTAAGACGTGAGCGCTACAATATCCCAAACTAAATACCTCACATTCCTTCTTATGTCCGAAAAGTATCCAAGTGTGTAGATAGTAGGTCTAATAAATGAAATCTGCAGTATAATTCTCTTGAGGGACCTTTTTATTAAATATTAATAAATAGGTTTATCCGGTTAAGTTTAGCATGGCCTAGATATTTCGTATTGAGCAATGAAGGTATCTTATTTACTCTGTTTCAATGTACAGGGTATAAATACTTTTACTGCTATCATTTCTCAGTGCAATACAAGATTTTACTCAGCAGGACCAGTTTATGTGGTGCCTCATAGTACACAAACATGTATTAGTCCAGTTACGTTGTAGAGATGGAATATATTCATCCTTAAGGTGGTCTCATTAAAAGGAAATACGTATGCTTTAGATCAGGGCTTCTCAAGCTGTGATGATGGCCTCATTGATGAGGCATCCCCCACTTGTTGGAGAGGTACAGCTGGGACTATTGTATTATATGCCTCACAAGATTTTTAAGGTTTGCACCAATCTGGTTATTTTAATGTTCTACTGGGTTTAGGACACACATTTTAACAGAAATTGAGGTAGTTTTCAAAAATGTTTACATGGACTATCACCAATGGTAAGGCCCAAGCATCGTCATGTTCTGTCTGGTCATCAAAAGGGAAATGTTAGAAAATCTCATTTTTGATAACCTGCAGCCTATAGAATCATAAAAACCAATCAAAAGTGCCACACAGCAACCGTGGACTCACTGTGCCGCTGGCCAATTCGGTTTCAGGCTACTCCGGAGGGCATCACCTAAGGAATCCCTGTATTTTATTGTTTAGCCCCTACAATTAGGATATGGCCTTTAACTGCAGGAACCCTTAGGCCAGTACTTCAAGAGTAGTCTCGGTTCAGTGGCAGCAAACACGGACAGGTCAAAAGCATCGTAACATGACAAGAATAGGCAGAAATCTAGTCATTATACAGACCAAGGTCAGAGGGTCAACGAACAAGCCAAGGTTAGGACTGCAGAAGATGGGAAAGCTGAGTGAATCAGGAATGGATTGGAACCAGGAATCAGGCAGAAATCAGACGCACCTTTGAAGGAACAAACAGAACCTATTGCTCAGGAACCTTCCAGGGAAGTGTCCAGATTGGGTGGTAATGGGAAAGCTGGATGTGCTCACTGGTCATTTGTATACCCCTTCATTGCATCATAACCCGATATAACTGCAAACACAAGTCAGTTTGTTGAATAAGCCAAAAGAAGTGATTGACCCCAAAAGTAAGAGACATGCGCTAGTCTCTTCCTAAGGGAGCCGCCCAGGCTGGATCTGAGGGCATTATCCTGCTGAAAGAGACCACTGCTATTAGGGAATATTGTTACCATATAGGGGTGTACTTGGTCTTCAACAATGATTAGGTAGGAGGTACAGGTCAAAGTAATATCCATATGAATGCCAGGACCCAAGGTTTACTAGCAGAGCCTTGCCCAAAGCATCGCATTGCCTTCGCCATCTTGTCTTCCTCCCATAGGGCATCTTGATGCAATCTATTTCCCAGAGACTGTAAGTGATGCAGACATCCAGCCCTTCACATGATGTAAAAGAAAACGTGATTCATGATACCAGGTCACCTTTTATCATTCCTCGATGATCCAGTTCTGATGCTCGCATACCCATTGTAGGCACCTTCAAGGAACCTTCAGTGGTGGACAGAGGTCATAAAAGGCAAGCTGAGCAGTCTGTGCTTACACAGCCCCATACACAGCAACCTGAAATGCCCTGTGTGTTCTGGCACCTTTCTATTATAGTGACTAATAACTTTTTCAGTAATTAGTTGCTACAGTTACTCTTCTGTTGAATCAGACCAAATAGGCTAGCCTTTGATACCCAGTGTGTCTGATACTCATGACTAGAGATGAGCGAGCATACTCGTCCGAGCTTGATGCTCGTTCGAGTATTAGGGTGCTCGAGGTGCTCGTTACTCGAGACGAGCAGCACGCGGTACTCGTCTCGATTAAACGAGCACTGACCATTGAATTCAATGGAGCCGGCAATACAGCCGGCTCCATTGAAAGCAATGGGCTGCCGGTGAGCGCGGGATGAATTTTCGGGAAGGGCTTAAAAATATAAGCCCTTACCTGAAAATCATCCTAAAATGTGTAAAAATAAATTTATACTCACCTTTACGCTGCAGCCGGAGTTCAGCCGCGTCTGGCCAGCAGTTCTCCTGAACTGCTGTGAGTAGTATTCACCAGCCGGGGATTTAAAATCCCCGTCTGCTGAATGGGCTGCCTCTGATTGGTCCCTGCACTGAGCCAATCAGAGGCAGCACTCACTCACCCATTCATGAATTCATGAATGGGTGAGTGAGAGCTGCCTCTGATTGGTGAGAGCTGGGACCAATCAGAGGAAGCCCATTCAGCAGGCAGGGATTTTAAATCCCCACCTGCTGAATACTACAGAAAGCAGTTCAGGAGAACTGCCGGCCAGACGCGGCTGAACTCTGGCTGCAGCGGAAAGGTGAGTATACATTTTTTTTTTTTATACATTTTAGGATGATTTTCAGGTAAGGGCTTATATTTTTAAGCCCTTCCCAAAAATTCATCCCGCGCTCGCCGACAGCCCATTGCTTTCAATGGAGCCGGCTGTATTGCCGGCTCCATTGAATTCAATGGGCTAACATCGTTCTTCTCTGCCACAGCTGTTACAGCTGTGGCAGAGGAGAATGATCTTTATGCTGACAGTGCAGGGGGGGGGGTCTCACTCTTGCCACTATTGTGGCTTAATAGTGAGACCTCGGAGCCCGAAATGCAGCCCTGCATGTTGCTCCTTGCCTGCCCTATCCGTTTCTGTGTTTTTTACATGACTTTGGTGATTTGCTAAGATTTTCACAAATGAAAACCTTAGCGAGCATCGGCTATATACAAAAATGCTCGGGTCGCCCATTGACTTCAATGGGGCTCGTTACTCGAAATGAACTCTTGAGCATCACTGAAAGTTCGACTCGAGTACCGAGCACTCGAGCATTTTGGTGGTCGCTCATCTCTACTCATGACCCTGTTATTGGTTCACTGGTTGTCCTTTGATAGAACCATTTGGCCAGGGAGTGTCATTTTTTTGTTCCCCAAATGGAACAGGAAAACAGAACTCCCTAAAATTTATGTGAACAAGCCCTAAGTTAAACTTCAGGGATATCAATCCGTCCAGTTAGGAAGCCGAAGCGATTGTGAATCAATTTCACTTGCTTTGGTGCAAATGAAAGTGACAACAGGCAGACTGGAGAGGCAACAGCAGGACAACCCATTGATCATTGATACTTCATTTGGTTTTCAACAAATTACCCAATTTACATCAATAAAGTGTTTCAACTCAAATCTTGTGTTCTTTAAAATCCTCTGTGTGATTTAACCCTTTCCAATCCACTGTCTGACGTCTAAAGACATTAGGATTTTAAGGCTGTACAACTCCGATGTTGGAAGACATCTGTCGGGGTTCTCTTACTGTATATGGCCAGCCTCTCTGCTGTCAGAGTCTATCCAACATGTCCCCTTATGCTGTACTGGCTTTAGCCAGCATATAGCGCTGTTGTATAACGGCAGAAAAAGAGTAAGCCCCCTAGGAAAACTAGGATACAAATTGGATTGGAAAGGGTTAAGTGTTTCCTTACTTGTTTTGAGCCGTGTATATAATTGTATTCACTAATTCTATAATCATTAATACACTGTTATATGAATGTCTTCTGCCTCCTTATGAAGAAGACAAAAGAATATCAAAAGGTAATTCCTAAATGCATGTCTCTGCCACCTTAAGAAGGGTTGCACTCTCTTTAATGACCTACACGTAGGGCATATCTTATACTCTCTTCAAGCCGGTTACTCTTGTGAGAAAGGAAAGGGTTAAATTTAAAAAAAAGGAAAGGCCAGCCAGGCAAGCCTCCTCTCTTGTTAATATGGTGTCATTAAGACGCAGTCCCACACAGGTTAATATAATTGGGTCTGTGTAGGATCGCTGATCCGCAGCCAGTTACTGCACAGAACAAATGACATTTAAGTGTGAGATGTAGAAGTTGGCTTGTTATCCCTGGGACAGGAACGTCACTTCAGCAGTGGGGACAAGGATAAATTGGCCGGGAAGTGGAGAGAACAGTCTGCATTTATTAGAGAGGCAACTTAACACAGTGGGGAGTGCTGTGATTATCTCTACTCAGACTAACATGGAGACAGCCACATTACACTTTCTAGGAATGCAAGAAAAGATACATATGTGTAAATGTAGATGTGAATACATACTGTATATACTCGGATCACAGATGGAATTTGAAGCTCCTGGACCACAATGCAAAATTTGTAACAGGCCCCTCATGTACCATTTTTAATACTGGGATCTTTCTATGTAGTAGCGGGGTTTTTGGGCTTCCTCTGGCATCAGTGCTAGTCCAGCATCACCACTAGTCCCGACACCACTGCAAGCAGAGGCAATGGTGAGTGTCAAAGGCAGAACATGTAATGAGCATCATGAGACCAAATGTCTTCAAAAAAGCCCTGGAAATGGTTCTGACAGACACAGGGGCCTCTAACGATGGTGTCACTTCTCCCTGGACAGTAGGCGATGAAACAGTTGGAGCTGCTCATGCTTGTTGGACAATCAGATGGTTCTCTCTACTGGTGGTCTGATCCCGGTCTCCTTGTGTGCCCACAAGCATCCCCTGTCCCAACATGTCCTAACAGTCTGGTCAGAACGGCCCAAGTGGCAGACAATTAGTCGATACGACTGTCCAGCTTCTCGCATTCCAATAATGCGCCCCTCTCAGACTCTGGTAACGGGTGAAATCTCTTCTCTACATTGTAGAGGTGTCTAGTGGTCAACAAGCTCTACACAAGCGGAAGAAGAGGTCTCTACACAGAAGAAGCCTCCAAGAGCCTTTTATAGGCCAAGAGGGGAACCACTTTTAGGGCCTCAGATAACAAGAACATTCATCTAATTGCACGACTTATCATTTGCATATTTGCCTGAGATGTAACTGCATGCCGAGTTTTTCAGTAAAATGACAACTTCTTCTAGGGGCTTGATTTTTTTTTTTACAAAGAGTGTATTAACCCCTTTAGTGGCACGCCCAGAAAATCTCCTAAAAATCAGTGTTGAAATGTGCTTAAGACTACCTTAACCTGCCACTGAAGGGGTTAATAAGTACACCAGTCTGGAAAAACACTGACAAATCTCTCCAAATGTTTTTTTTACAGACTATACCAACAGGATTCAGTGAGCATGGCAGCCACAATTCCCTTATAATCATTTTAAGACAAGGTCATAACTATGCTTTTGGATTCTGAGTAAAGTAGAAATTCTGCAGGTGGTTTCAAAATCAAACAAAAAATCTTGACGAACTAGCACCAACAAAATCAGCTATAATTTCACCTTCAACCAGAGTCAAATCAAAATCTATTGAACCAGGCGCATTGCTATAAGTAGTACAGAACTAGTAGTTGTGTCAAGGTCATGCTGTCTCAGGGGGGCAAACGGCCCTCACCTCTGTTTCAAAGCCTAGATTGCCATAGGCCCCCTCAAACACGGTGGGCACTGTCATCTACCCAGGTTAGCTTGGTGCTAGTGCCAGCCCTACCTTCAATATATCAATCGGTATTGTAGAAAAACTGGAATTGCATTTATAGATGTGGAACCTGAGCCGCCACAGACACAGCGGCAACACTAGTACATTCCCATCACATGGTGGAGGAAGCCAAGGGCACTGATATAGATATAATATGGTCTGTGCATCTCTGAATAGCAAGACATTTCTAACTTAGCCACCATATCATGATAAGGGAGGCTCATATCACTCATATCAATGAAAATATATGCTGAATGGCTATTTTATTAGAGACACTGGTCCTTTCACAATTACACCTTCCTTGTACAGAAATGAGATGTGTGACGCAGAGTGCTAAGAAAGCAGAAATGCAGTCCTAAGTTCTCGACCTGAAGGTTGCATGTTCAATCCCCGCGTGGTTCAGGTAGCCGGCTCTTGGTTGACTCAGCCTTCCATCCATCTGAGGTCGGTAAAATGAGTACCCAGCTTGGTAGGGGGTAATAAATAAATTACTTGAAAGCACTGCGGAATAAGTTGATGCTATACAAATATCAAGATGTATGTATGATGCCGGAGTGCGGCATAAAATCAAATGACAACTTTCCCATGGATCAGTTTCAGAGTGAATCCTCATTAGAATGTATATCAAAGGTAAGATCAAGTGAGCTGAGCAACTATTATTAAGGCCTGGTCAACAGTGCTAGACTAGTCGGGGGCCAGGATTTCATACACTGCCAACATCGTGGAGTTTTTCTATTGCATGTGGATTGGTGACATTCTGACAAGATTCCGCATTAGTGTCCAAGGTTGGAAGGAAGGCCTATAAAAACAATAGCATTGTAGATAAGAAGGTGTTAATATGCCATTGTACATCCTAATATATGAAAGATTATGATAATACGGACACACAAAAATATGAAGATTATGTTTGGCTATGTTAGAAGATAAATGCTCAGAATTTCTTTGTATATCTATAAACCCTGAGGCAAAACAATATTGGTGAGGTCAAGTGTTGCAGTACTAAGTCACTGAAAGTAGGAAAGAGATTTATGATATGTCTCCTAGTACAGACTGCCCGGGGTTCAATACATGAAATGTACATGTAATTAGATATAATTTCTATGAATAAGTAAAATTAAGGAAACTTGGCAAGTTATAAGATCATTATGACTAAGATTAATGGCCCCCTCATGTTGTCCTGATGCTATCCTATTCGTTCTCCATGATGGAACTTCTAACCCGAAGAGTCCAAATTTGGTAACCAGATGTAAGCTAAGACGTAGAAGCAGTAGAACGTAGCTGAGGTCTTCCCGTCTTGTCCTGTAAAGTGAGATTTGTCACTGTCAGCAAGGAATCTGAAGTAATGATTTTACTGTACAACATTGGGTTGGGTACCTTAACCCTTTCCAATCCACTGTCTGACGTCTAAAGACATTTTGATTAAAGGCTGTACAGCTTCTGATGTCAGAAGACGTCCGGCAGGGTATTCTTACTGTAGATTACTGGCCGCTCTGTTGTCGGGGGCCTCTCCAGCATGTCCCATACCGCAGTACTGGCTATAGCCAGCAGATGGTGCCATTGCAGAATAGCAGAAAGAGAAAGCCTCCTAGGAAACCCTGAACCCAAAATTGGATTGCAAAGGGTTAAAGAGTAGTAGATGTCAGCGTGAGATAAAACAGACAGAAGGAAGACGCTCAATAATTTGTAGCGTAATTTGGATAAATCGCACTGGTTGAGCAAGGCTGTCCTCATGCTTCTTATCACTAGTGATGATACGCACTATTAGCATAAAGGTAAATAATATATTGGACAATCTACATCAAATCCGTGACCTTCAAAAAATCATATTGATGTTTGGCGGTATTACAAATATTAGTTTTAGCCATGTGGAAGGCATTTATAAGCCCAGATTAGGAAATGTTCAAAGGTAACTAAACTTTAGAAAAAACTTCTGACGGGTCACAGTGACGTATTAGAAGTTTTAATCAGTGTGGATCGGGGTGCTGAGACCCGCGATGATCATTGAATTGAAGGAGCAGACACACTCAGTCGAGCTCTATGCCTCTTCAACTACCATTGTATAGCAGTTTATGGGCTCACAGACTTCATATTGAACTCATACACGTCTCAGAGCAAAGACAAAAAGAACCAAGGGGGCGCAGTGTTCAGATGAGAAGGTCTTCCCATTTGTTTTAGCGATTAATGGGGTTCTCAGCACCCAGATCCCCACAAACCAAAACTTCTGACATATCACTATTAGTAGTTAGTGAACTGAATCCTCATGGCTCTGTTTCGACCCCTCTGATGTTCCAAAGTTCCACTATTAACCTATCAGCATTCCTGCAACACAATTGTTTCATTTTGCTCCTGTATTTATGCAGCGTCTGAGGAGCGGGCCTTCAGCCTAGGAGACAGCGGGGTAGAGTTTGGGCCTTCTCCCACCCTGAGGGTAGCCTGGGACCCGTCCAAGTAACCAAGGGCAGGCCTTTAAAAGGGTAACCCAATCTGTGATTTACCTTAAGTCCTTGTCACTTGTGATGCTACCGTTGCGTCCTCTGTGGTGAATCCATAAGATATCAATAAAGAGTCCACACACAGAGTTAACGTTTCAGAGCAAAACCGGGAACGGTCGGTAGAGCTCGTTTACTTGAAGTTTAAGTTATAGTCCAATACAGAGTACATCCACCATCAAGACACTGGTGCAGGCAAATTAGTGATGTGAGAGGGAGGTTCTCATGGGTTGCTCCAGACGATCCGTAGTCGAGTTATCTGTGTGACCAGGTCCCCGGCAAACTCCTTATCTCTTTCTCTCTCGCTCTCTACCAGTACACACTCACGTTTAGGTAAAGGGCACTCAGCGCTGCATGGCTGGTTCTCACACACTTGCAGTACTTCAAGTTACTAGCATAGAGGCCTGAGTAGATTGGGCCCCGGGCACACACCTGGCAACTGCTCAGCCTCTTCCATCTTCTTCACACACAGACTGAAGGTGTCTGTATGCAGGCAAACTCTCTTCTTGCCAAACTCCTCCCTAACTCACTCCAACCACACTCAACTCTCTCTCTCTAGGCACCTTGCAAACCACATATATATAACAAGGTCACATGCCACACAACAAGATACATTTTCCAGCCATAACACAGACAGTAACCCATTCAGTGCTGCAGAGGTGCAATACACATCAAATTCATGCAACATAGAAGACACTGACAATACATAAGCACAGGACAAATGTATTCATACTTATGGAGGGGCTCTGTTACTCTGGGCCACTACATTTCTGTTATGAGCTTGGTTCTGGTACTGTATTTATGTTATGAGTTTGGTTCTGGTGCCGTATTTATGTTAGGACCTTGTTTCTGCTACAGTTTTTATTTATTGAGCTGTTCTGATATGTGTATACTGCTATTTTGCTGTTTCTACATAAGGCATACAGGCAGACTGCCTATCAGTACAATATACATAGTTTTCTTTCAGGATGGAGGGGGAGGGGGGTGTAAAATAAATTACATATAGGTTGCCATCTAACCTAAGGCCAGCACTG
Source organism: Eleutherodactylus coqui (assembly GCF_035609145.1). Lineage (NCBI taxonomy): Eukaryota > Metazoa > Chordata > Amphibia > Anura > Eleutherodactylidae > Eleutherodactylus > Eleutherodactylus coqui. The sequence continues at coordinate 53,656,229 of NC_089849.1, forward strand.
ATGGACAGTATGTATAGTACAGAGTGAGCACAAAAACAATTGATTTCAATCTCTATCTCTTGGAAATGAAGGATTGTTTTTGTGCTCACCCTGTACATGATGGAACTGAAAATCTGCCATGGAAGATCTGATCTGAAGGGTGATATTTTGGAGAGGTCTTAACATGTCATATTCTTACATTGCACCGTTTAAAGTGGTAAGAGACCTTTGATACGTCTTACGCAACTTCACACACAGTCATCAGAGAGTCAGATTTGTGTTCTTGTACTCTTATAGGGTTGTGTTGACTTTCTCATACAGCAAAAAGGATCCAGAAAAAACATGTACGGGTATTAATGAAAGTCAATTAAACATTAAATACACTGGTATTTATGGAAAACTCACTATATTCTTGTTGCGATCAATGTTCATCTCCTTCCATGTTACTGTATAGTAGTGAGCCGGGAGGGTGAAAATCAAAGCCCCAGTGAGAATGTCTTTTTATAGAGGATTTTTAGGTTTATGTTGGGTGTGCTATCCTCTACCTTAAAGGGATACATTTATATGTTCTCCTCTAGTGTTAACCAGTGTGGTCTATACTCCATCATGTTACGTCCTACGAAGAGGCCAGCAAGAGCCCTGTATGGTAGGATTGTCCTCATCAGACCCACAGATACTGTAGCAGCAGAACAGGACAAAGAAGACTACATTAAATGAGCAAGGAAATACAGGAGAGGGGTAGAAAAAGATAGTCAAAAAGGCGTATTACCGAGTAAGGGATAAAAGACAAGACTGACATAAGGTATAGCAGGAATGAAAGAGGAGCAGGCACTTTGTAAAGATTTGACAAGTTATATCTGACATTACAGGAAGAAATACCATTAATATTAATATGCACATAAGAGGAAAAGTTCTTCAAGACGTCGGCAAAAAATACTGTGTCAAAAAGGCAAAATAGATGTTTGAAGCCTTAATGCAGAAGAACGCACCAACACACCCAAAGCTATAAGCGATCAATCAGCCAATAGCTTTCAGATCACTAATAATTAGATCACTATAGGGTTAATGGCTTTCCTGCAGGGATTTTTTCATTAATGACCTAATAGTTATAAACCTTGGAAGGCAGAAACTCGGAATCTCCACATTCATCTCCAGCTTTCCAACACATACAGAACTGTTAAATGCTGATTCCTCTTTCATATTCATAAAAATAGTTAATTAGCGTTATTTTTCATTTAACCCCTTAAAGGGGTTGTCCCGCGCCGAAACGTTTTTTTTTTTTTTTTCAATAGGCCCCCCGTTCGGCGCGAGACAACCCCAATGCATGTGTTAAAAAAAAAAATGTTTAGTACTTACCCGAATCCCCACACTGCGGCGACTTCTTCCTTACCTTAGCAAGATGGCCGCCGGGATCTTCACCCACGATGCACCGCAGGTCTTCTCCCATGGTGCACCGTGGGCTCTGTGCGGTCCATTGCCGATTCCAGCCTCCTGATTGGCTGGAATCAGCACACGTGACGGGGCGGAGCTTCGAGGACCAGCTCTCCGGCACGAGCGGCCCCATTCACCAGGGAGAAGACCGGACTGCGCAAGCGCGTCTAATCGGGCAATTAGACGCTGAAATTAGACGGCACCATGGAGACGAGGACGCTAGCAACGGAACAGGTAAGTCAATAACTTCTGTATGGCTCATATTTAATGCACGATGTACATTACAAAGTGCATTAATATGGCCATACAGAAGTGTATAGACCCACTTGCTTTCGCGGGACAACCCCTTTAATGACACCGCCTATTTTAGCCATGAGGGCGCAATGATCTTTTGAGGATTTTCATCTCCATTTTTCAGAAGCCATAACTTTTTTATTTTTCCGTGGACATGGCCATTTAAGGGCTTGTTTTTCGCATGGCGAGCTGTATTTTGTATTGGCGCCATTTTGGGGTTATTTTAATGTATTGCAAAACTTTTATACATTTTTTTTGGAGGGCAGGGAGAGTAAACAGAAATTCTGCCATTGTTTTTTTTTTCTTCTTCTTTTTACAGCATCATCATGCTAACGTTTTTTTCTGCGGCTGGTCTGATTGCAAGGATACCAAAAAAAAAAAAAAAAATTCTAGGTTTTTCACTTTTGCACAATAAAAAAATTTGGGGGGGAATATTATAATTTCTTTCCACTTCGTTGCATTCAAAGTGTCATAAATTTTTTTTACTTTTCCATGGACGGAGATCTGTGAGGGCTTGTTTTTTGCCTGACAAGCTGTAGTTTTTATTGATACTATTTTGGGGTACATACAGCTTTTCTGATCCCTCTTAGGGCTTATCCAGACGTACATATATCGGCCGGGTTTTTACGCCCGGCCGATATACACTGTCCCTCCCACTCACAGGCTATCTGCTTCTCTCCTCCCCTCCGAGCGGTTTGCAATGGAAGTGAACCGGACGGGGCGGGAGCTTAGCTCCTTCCCGACCCTTGTCCATAGTCAGCAATGGTGGTGGGCGGGACAGAGTTGGACTTAGCTCCGCCCCCTCCCATTCCATACGCAGGAGTGGAGAAGAGAGGCAGAGAGTCGTTGAGTGGGAGGGAAGGGGGCACTGCTTAGATGAAAGCGTATGCTGTCCGGTCGTGAAAATGTCGGCCGATATACCCTTGTGGGAATAAGCCCTTACTGCGTTCTTTGAGAGGCAAAATGACCAATTTATTGTACAGCTCGTTACGGATATGATGATACCAAATATGAGAGATTTTTTTACATGTTTTATTTTTTGGTACTTGTGGGTTATCTGTCACTACTTTTTAATATAGAATAAAATTATAAATATCTATGTTTTGGAGAAATAAAGAGAGTTACTTAAAAAGTGGTGACTGATGACCTACAAGTACCTACTTTTTTTATACAAACAGTGGAAAGTGCATGCATTTTTTACATGTTTTTTTCTTACACGTTTTCTTTTTTACATTTTTTATTTCCCTGTTGGGAATTTGAACCATAAAACCCCCTATTGCTATGATAATGCATTGCAGTACTTCTGTACTGCAATGCATAATCGCTTACAATAGCGATCGAAGACCATGGCAGGCTGTGACAGCAGATAACATTTCGGAGAGCAGATGATGTCAAAGTGCGCTCCCTCTGTGAACCCTTTACATGTCGCAGTATACATTGAATGTGGCATGTAGGGGTTAACAGCAGGGATGGCTGTTCTCATCAATCCCCACAGTTGCAGCGGGAGGCCGGTTATCATTTACATCTAGCTCCCGCTGTGGGATGGCATGGACTCACTTCTGAGCCTGTACCATCCACAGAACATAAGTTCATTTTCTGTTGCACTAGATAACTTCAGCCAGCACATAAACTTATGCCTTGTGGTATTAAGGGGTTAAAAATATTTTCCACTTTCATAGCCATGCAGATGTAGGGGGGCCAGAAAGCTTGGGGTAACTGGCTATAGATTCTGAGGCTAAAGGGAATCAGCCTCCAGAAGGTCACGCCTAACATCAGAGGAGACCAAACCGTCATTCCCTGGGTGTGGCCACACTGGCTCTGTAGGTGGCCAGGTCTTAAGATGGACTTGCCTGCAAGGTAACACCCACAGAGTACATTGCTTGGTCATGGACTCTTTTGAAACCGCCATTGCAGTAACAACAACTTCTTTAATAATAACAGTACAACGGGGAACAGGCAAAATAGTTCTTCCCATGTGAATGGGTGTTGAGTCTCTAATGGGTGTTGAGTCTCTTTTATTATAATCGGGTGTATCAATTCTTCCATGTTGAAGCGGTGCAAAGTCCTGTGAAAACGGGTGTAAACCCTCTCCGGTATGAGCAGGGATACAGTCTTTTCTGTGCAGGCAGTTATGAAGGTCTTTTCACTGTTGACGGTTAGCGTTGCTGCCTCGACCCTCCCGGCACCAGTATCAATTACAGATTCTTTGGCCTTAGTCACACGGGCGTTTTTTCACGCGATTTGCGCATCGCATGACGGATGCGCATGCGCAAATCGCGTGACCGGCGCCGAAAAATCGGCCCAAAAATCGCCCGAAAATCTGCTCCTAGCCGCGTTTCATTAGAAACGGGCCGGAGCTGTCCAGCGCATTGCATTCAATGGAGCCGGCAATACAGCGGCTCCATTGAATGCAAGCGCTGCGGGCGTGCGCGGGGTTAATTGTCGGGAAGGGGTTAAATATATAACCCCTTACCTGCAATGCATCCTTAAATGTGAAAAAATAAAAAAAAAGGATGTACTCACCTGCTCCCGGCAGCTGGAGATCCCGGCGGTCGGCCTGCAGTGGGTGTGAAGGAGGTGTGACTCAGGCTTGCCCCTGATTGGCTCAGCGCTGAGCCAATCAGAAGCAAGTCTCAGTCACACCCATTCATGAATTCATGAATGGGTGTGACTGAGCTCAGCCTCTGATTGGCTCAGGCTGAGCCAATCAGGGGCAAGCCTGAGTCACACCTCCTTCACACCCACTGCAGGCCGACCGCCGGGATCTCCAGCTGCCGGGAGCAGGTGAGAACATCCTTTTTTTTTATTTTTTCACATTTAAGGATGCATTGCAGGTAAGGGGTTATATATTTAACCCCTTCCCGACAATTAACCCCGCGCACGCCGGCAGCCCATTGCTTTCAATGGAGCGGCTGTATTGCCGCTCCATTGAATTCAATGGGCAAACATCGTTCTTCTCTGCCACAGCTGTTCCAGCTGTGGCAGAGAAGAATGATTTGTCTTCTATATGTTCTCAATGGGGTCGGCGCTGCTGCCGCCGGCCCCGTTGAGCGCATATAGAGAAGAGAACAGGAATCGCAGATCGCAGATAGGTGCGATCTGCGATTTCTGTTCTCTAATTTATCGGACGAGCGCATAAAAAGCGCTCATGTGTCCGATACCATTGCAAAGCAATGGTTTTAAAAAGTCGCCGGACGCATGCGCATGCGCAAATCGCGGCAATAAACGCCCGTGTGACTAAGCCCTTTATCTGTGACCTTTTTTTTTAGTCCATTGGAGAGATCACAGCCAAGCAGCTACTCTAACCCTTCACACACACTTCCACCTTCCACTGCCCATACTTAAGACAACTCTTCCACATCCGCCCTTCTTAAAGGAACTCCAACCCATAACAAGCATAACAATTCCCCCCTACATAGGTAAAATTAAGCACTTTTGACAATAGTCTTAATTAAAAATTGCTTCGTGCCTTCAGGTTTTATTCAGAGCCACAAACTTGGTGTAGTCTGGGCCATCAGTTATATAGCTATCCATCTGTGCCCTACTACTCGCAAACCGACCATACATGAGTTAGTAAGAGGGACAGATGAAAAACCTGCAGGATCAGACTACATAGAATTTGTAGTCTGTTACCATAGAAATACAAAACTCTGCAAATAAGCTGTAAGGACACAAAAAATGGCCATATTTTGACCTTGAAACGAGCCTTAAGAAAACAGCATAGAGTGTATTCATTTATACAGATAGCCTGGTGGTTTGAGACACAACTCTGCACAAACATTAAGGTTGTAATGATCTGGAGAACATAGACTTGGAGGTCCACAATGAACGACTTAAAGAAACCCATCTAGTAGTACATTGGACACTCTTTGGCCATGGTGCAACAGAAATCTGGATCATCTGACCAGGTGATGTTTTTTCATTGCTCAGTGATCGCATTTTTGTGCTCTTTTGCCCATTGGAGTCTTGCCTTTGTGTTTCTTATAGATGGTAATATCACTGGAACTGATCTTCTGCTGTTGTAGCCCAACTTTGCTAAGGAAAGATGATTTATGCATTCAGAGTTATTCAAATCCACAGGCTCCCCTTTTGCTGGATGTTTTTACTCGATAACATTCTCCATATACTCTCCACAGCGCTGCATGGCAAAACCCTACAAGTTTGTCAGTTCTTGAAATCCTGACACTGGCTAGTCTAGTACTGATGTCTAGATCTCATTGGCAGTCGCTCAGACACTGGAGTTCCCCATTCTAATGTGGATTCACAATAATGGTGATCCACAGAAAAAGTGCTCCCTTGCTTTTATGCTGCAGTCCGTGGTCACAGGTCTAACTTCCGTATACAGAAGTTTCAATTATGAGAGGGCAGGTGACTCTAATAGAGATGAGCGAGCACGCTCGGATAAAGTAGTTACTCGTGCGAGCATCCCTTTTCTCGAGTAACTGCTTACTGGTCCGAGCAGGCTCGGGGAGTAGCGGGGGGAGAGTGAGAGAAATCTCTCTCCCTCCCCCCTCCCCGAGCCTGCTCGGACCAGTAAGCAGTTACTCGAGAAGAGCGACGCTCGCTCGAGTAACTTCTTTATCTGAGCGTGCTCGCTCATCTCTAGTCTCTAATTAAGTGTCATAATACACTCTTTTGGCATACCTTGCTGCTCCCTGACACGTTACCTCCTGTAATGATGAATATCAGTCAATTACACATCCACATGTGACTTTCAGTGTTCTCTGCATGGGTCCTATTGGCATATATTAAATAGCAGCTCACATTGCCATCCTCGGTCCATTATTTACATGTGATTAGCATGCTTGCCTTTCCCCATTAGATGACTCTCGTTTACCCTGTAGGGTACACAGTGCATGCTCCATCACTTGCCTGTTAGCAGTTGTCTGCTACTTCTAGACATCATTTAACCCCTTGAGTGGCGGGTTTCCTTTCACCCTGTCGTGCCCGCCAGGGCAGGTTTTTAAAAATGGTCTAATCATTGAATTTCAACTAATTTTGCAGTTGCATCTCAAGAGCCATAAGTTTTTCATTTTTCCATTGACATGGCCATATAAGGGCTTGTTTTTTGCGGGACAAGTTGTGATTTTTTAAACAGGAGGGAGGAAAAAAAAGAAATGGGGAAAAAAGAAAAAAAGGGGGCCATGTCATTAAGGGGTTAAATAATGTATTACCTTCCTTCTCTGGGTCATTACGACGCACGGATACCACATGTGTGATTGTATTTTTGATTTTTTACAAAGTAAAGGGAGACAAGTGTTTTTATAATTTTTTTTAATTTTTTTTATTTTTTTATTTTATTTTATTTTTTTGGTCCCTTTAGGGGACTTCCACAGGGACCCATCAGGACCCCTGATCACATTCCGGGGGTCCGATGGTGACAGCCCTTTACATGCTGCAGTCACATAGACTGCAGCATGTAAAGGGTTAACACAGCAGATATCGGAGGTTTTCTCTGATCTCTGCTGTAAGAGCTGGTACCTAGCTGTCCTCTGACAGCCAAGCACCAAGCTCTCCCTGCCACAGAGACCATCGGCTTGCTTCTGACAAGCCGATGGTCTCTATGGCAACCTGTAAACAAAGCAGGAGATTTGCCGGCATATCGGCAATATCTTCTGCTGGTTTTTCAAAGCCCTTGCTTTGTTCTCTGTGGGTCTGTGCAGGCAGAGCACACTGTCACAGCTTGTGGCATTGTGCTCTGCAGCTCCCATAGTGATACATAGCCCGGAAATCTTCCAGGCTATGTCACTATGAGCAGTGGAGCTCGTCCCGGAAAATTTCCGGGCGTGCCACTCAAGGGGTTAAGAGATATAGAATACAAATATATTGGATTGTATCTACTTAAAAAGACAAAAAATGTATGAGTCTAATATTGTAAACTTCCGACATTCTTAAACCTGTCCCCTTCTCTAGGACGGTGGAGTACATTTACATTGCAACATGAAATCTACTATTCATTATGTTCAACTATTGCAAAACTTAAACAAACTTGTATTTTTGCAACTGCTGGAGAGCGACAGGTTGGAGACATTATATTCAGTGGTGAGCCTATAGTAGAGGCAGCAGTCACACCCGAGCCCTCTTCTAAGGAGATACCAGTACTATAAATGGCACTTAGTAGGTGAGGCGTCCTGTTACAGATTTTGCACTGAGGTCCAGGAGATTCTAGTTTCACCTCACTTTATAATCCTCATAGGATTTTAATGATCACTTGTGTTGTCCAAAATGTCATTATTATTACATGAAAATACCCTGAATCAATATGGATGAAGGAGATGCCCGCCTAAGTAAATACATAGAAGAAACTGACCTGTAACCAATGCCAATCTGTAGGGCACCCAACTATCTGCACTAAGAAATGCATGTAGTATCCAGGTTAAAGAAGAGCAACACACACTTCAGGAGCAGGGACAGGCCAGTAGTAATGGTGCACTGTGAAGCCATATATCAACCGAATGGGGACCCCAACCCAGTGTCGGACTGGGGTGCTATGGCCCATCAGAAAAACTTATTTTTGGGTGCACTGTACAGCTATGTGTAAATAATACCTGTCCTCCCTGCTATTTACAGCAGAATTCTGGCTGCCTGGGCTTGACTTAAGACTGTTTCTGGCCCTGGCCTTGGACTAGTGGCCCTCTCAGTTCTGTGACACAGCACCAAGCCACAGGCTGCAGCAAGAGGCTGCATCATGATTAGTAGAGGGGGCCCTTACGTTGTTGCAAGAAGGCAGAGACCCAGGGATGGAGGGCACTGGCCACTGGATATATCAGCTTGGTTATTATAGGCTGGCTGAGATACTGCTATCTGTATGTAGTGCAGCAAGTGAACTGCACTGTGCATCACTTGCATTAAATTCTAGGGGCCCACTCTTGGCTTACAACCCACCAAAGGATTCACCTATTCCACTACAGACCTGTTTGATCCTGTGCTTACCATTGTTATACACTCCAGAAAGAAGTACTTTTTTTAATTATAAGATTCACTTTTTAGCAAAACAAAAACTTGCTAAAAAGTGTGTGCACATTATGGTCCAAAATCAGGGGGGTCTGACAGTACCAGAGCTCTCAAACAGCTTTATTAATGATCGGGAAGAGCGCTAATAAAGCATCTACCTGATCACTGAGAGAACTGAGTGGCTACACAGTTCTGGCTCTCTCTGCCCAGTGCTTATCTCTGTTATCAGCGTTGGGTAGGAAAAGATCGCACCTATAAGAATCACTGACCTTACAGCAGGCAGGTCCTCTCAGCCTCAACTGACCACGGAGCAAACTGCAGGCAGCAGCAGTGAGAGAGACCTTTTAGGACCTTCCAGTCTTCATGGTCATGTAGATAGATGTTGAGAGGATCAAACTGGGGCAGTAGAAGGCAGCAGGGTAAGGGAATTATAAACTCTCTTATTGGTGTCAGAACTATGTCTTATGTTTGTGTGAAGTGTATATTGTTTGTGGTCTTTAGCTGTGTGCATATGTACTTAGATGCAGCAGAGCTGTGTTTGTGCACTGTGTGCACTTCAGAGCTGTGATATGTGTTGCATGTGTAGTAGACCAGTACATCCATTCCTGGCCCCCATTATGTCATACATGTCATGTCACTGTGCAAAAGTGTCTAGTCATTCTGTTATATGTATTGCACAGCTGCAGCAAGTGAGGAGGTATGTGTTTGCAAAAGCCTGCAGATTGCCTGTGAATGTATCAGTTTATGTCCTGTCACGTGGTATAAGTGTGATGATAAATAGGAGTGTCTGAGAGTGGGAAGAGGTCCATGTCTTCTGTGTTCATGACCAGGAGTGCCAGCTACATGAGGGTAGATTAAACCCTCATGTAGTGAAGAATGAAAGAATAGGAGAGGTTCCCTGGATTGACTGTTCTAGCATGAGAGAAGAGTGAGCCCCTAGTGGAGAAAGAGAGTGAACAATCAGTAAGTGCACTTTTTCCCAAGGCCAAGTGCAAAAGTACTCTTTGTCTTTTCCTATGCGGATCACTGCGTAGAGGTACACCTATTTGTCTTTCACAGAAGTCTGGGATCACTGGATGGAGGTACTCTTAAGTCTATTGTTCACTCACGGCCATCCTAAAGTCTGGGATCACCGTGTGGAGAAACTACTTCACAAGTCTAACTTAAAGGGGTTGTCCCGCAAAAGCAAGTGGGGTTATACACTTCTGTATGGCCATATTAATGCACTTTGTAATGTACATTGTGCATTAATTATGAGCCATACAGAAGTTATCAGAAATTATTCACTTACCTGTTCCGTTGCTAGCGTCCTCGTCTCCATGGTGCCGTCTAATTTTCAGCGTCTAATCGCCGGATTAGACGCGCTTGCGCAGTCCGGTCTTCTTTTCTCAATGGGGCCGCTCGTGCCGGAGAGCGGCTCCGTGTAGCTCCGCCCCGGCACGTGCCGATTCCAGCCAATCAGGAGGCTGGAATCGGCAATGGACCGCACAGAAGCCCTGCGGTCCACCGAGGGAAATGATCCCGGCGGCCATCTTCACCAGGTAAGTAAGAAGTCACCAGAGCGCGGGGATTCAGGTAAGCGCTGTGCGGTTTTTTTTTTAAGTCCCTGCATCGGGTTTGTCTCGCGCCGAACGGGGGGCTGTTGAAAAAAAAAAAAAAACGTTTCGGCGCGGGACATCCCCTTTAATACCTGCACTTCAAGTACTGTCAATTGTGCCTTGTATTTTCCAAAGTTTATTCAAGTAAAGTTCTTCCAGGCCTTGATCATTCCCAGGGACCTGAGGTGCAGTAATTCTGTCTGCAGCTCATTTATTTACCGTTGAGGGTCATACTGATGGGTAATGGAATGGTGGCGTCACCTATGACAACCCTTATTCTTGTTCATATGTTTATTGGGCATCCCTCTCCGAGGGATGTTCGGAAGAGGCCTGGCGCTGCCCTGGCCGAGGCTACATGTGTCCCTCCAGGAGGGAGCGTGGTGCGTGCCCCCGTGACAAGCCAGCATCTTGCCCTCCCAGTTCCTCAACGTACATCCTGTGTCCAGCATCACCCTACGAGACACTGCACATGGGTGCGTTCACAAAAGTTGCAGATTTCGACGCAGATCTGCTTTGAAACCTGCAACAAATGGTGTGACATTTGGTGCAGATTTTCCTGCTGCAGAAAGTCCGTAAATCAATGGTTTAATTTCGTCCCGTTATGTGTCCGAGATTTTCACGGCCACATAACGGGACTAAAACATGCCCATCTGTTCTAGCCGTAAAATGATAAAAAAGCATAAAGCAACTGGACAAGAAGACATGTTATTCAGACATTTATGAGGATAGCAGAATGTAAGGTATGCACGTGCGCCATTGCAATTTGTTTCATTGGTTAATAGAGGAGGGCACATTAAGTTTAACTGGCCAGAAGCTCCCGGGCCCCAATGCAAAACCTGTAACAGGGCCCCCAAATATCATGCTTTAGTAACAGTACTGGGCTCCCTATATGGAGAAGAGAGGCCTTATGGGCCCCTTAAGGCTCCTGGGCCCAGGTGCAACCGCATCCCCTATAGTTACACACCTGCTATTGGTAGTTAACTCTTCACATAGCCCCTAGATTACCAAAAAAGGATGCACTACCTTAGACTATAGTTAGTGACGTTGACTCCTCAACTTCCTTAGGAAAGTTTGAATTTGTAGGAAACATTTGTTTCCATTTTTTATAGTGTAAACCAGGGGTGCAACTTGTAGTCAGCTGCATCTCGTGGTCCGAAAAATACGGGTTATGTGTTAGAGCCGGCTGTCTATGCATGTGGCTCTCTTTACTGAAGTTTATGGAAGTTGTAAAAAGTTAGACTGTTACCACAACAGCTATCCTCTACAAGGAAGAGAGACGCGTCCATGCATAGTCTCTTCTCTCTGCAATGCTGATTGCTCCACCAAGACATTTATGACATATACTTTTTAATATGCCATAAATGCTTCAGATGCCCCTTTAAGTTTAATTGCGTAACTTAGAAGCGGTTCAGTATGACAATGGGGCCCTCCAACCAAAGAAGGCTGTGCACCCCTGCTATATTCCAACGGTGTATAGAGGGTGTCCATATCAATTCAATCACATAGCTGGGTAGTATATATGTACATTTCTACATATAGGATTTCTATACTAGGGCGAACAACGACCAGACCCCAATTCATATTCAAAATTCCTGCCCACTTCTATTATTTATGGCCATTTGATGCCCGGTTTGGATAAGCAGTTTAATATCTAATTTGTCCCCTACTGAAACAGTAGACACATGAATTACGGGGCGCTTGAGAATCTGTTACAGCGCCATTATTTTATAGTAACATTGTTTATAATCCGTCTTTTATATCTATTGTTTCTTTTATGAACTGTTGCTAATGACCAGTGTTACACTGTGCGCTAGCGTTTTACATTCACATATTCGTGTTGGCTTTTTAATCTGTACAATATTCCCTTTATTAACAGTGCCTAATTAAAACATCTGTGTTAAGAGGCAGCCACATTAACTTTGCAGGCACAACGGAACAGAATTATTGTCGAACTGTCGGCTTTTAACAGTTTTTTTCCTTTTTAATTAGCCGCTTTCTCTGCCTCCCCCTTGTACAGAAACATTACGGAAATTAAAAAGCGGGACCCTTTCTCTTCTGTAGATCGGAGCGTGGTCAAAAGACTGATTGTGAATATGAGATGGAGTGTGGAAAATGCGCAGTAAGGTTTTGAAGGATGTAATATTTCACGTTTTTTGGTGTCTCTGTAATGGCTCGAAGAAGTGTTGGAGCCACTAGAATGAATTGAGGGGAATAAAAGGAAGGAGAACATGAATGTAGTCCTAAAATATATATTGTCGCTTAACATGGTTGACTATTCTTTCTTTGTGTGGTAGTACATACTCAATGTTAGGTTATATGAACATCATTAAAGGGTGTCCCACGCTAGGAACCCCATTCATTAGCCAGGGAAGAGGGACATATAATTCTGCAGGACTCAGCCCATCTGCATATTACATGGCTATTTATTTGGTTGGCACCTTTATACTCTCTCCGAGGGCAATATAATGTAATGACTGGCACGCTGATCGGAACGATACATCTGTCTTATATATCTGTGAAGCAGTTTGTCCAAAACTTACACTTTATCAGTAGCAGTACACACAGAAGACTACAGAAAGTCCTCCATGTTCATGAGCTACAGGCCATGCCCACTGTTTAGCACCCCATAGGGTATCGGGAAGGGGGTGAGAGGTATCAGGAACCGACACAGGGGTTTTAACCACCTCTGGGCTTGCACAACCCAGTTGCATCACTGTTTGGGCTCTTCTGCCTTCGAAATAGGTCCAGTCACATGGCCCCTAGTAGACTCCTCGCCAGGCATCATCCTGTCAATTGTTGCCAAAGTGAACTTTTATTTATGGCAATGAAACAGGCCTCAGTCTCTTATTGTCGGCCCATGGGAAACAAGAGATGCAGGGTTGGTATCTCTCAGGAATTAGTTGCTGCTTCACAGCTTTTGGGGACCTTCTTCAGGGTTCTTTCCAGTAAAGGAATTTTATCGCACAACGCAATCTGGAAGTGATTATGACAGTACTAAACTGCCACGTGCATAGCTCGCCACAGTACCTATGCCACGTGCATAGCTCACCACCGCAGATATTCTACAAAGCACAGAACGTGTTAGGGCTGGAGGTATACATTATGGTGTCACCTATTTTTAACTGATTAAGCCAGCATACTGTTACTAAATAAAGAACAATACAAAGATTGGTATAACCAATAATAAGAGCCAATTAATACTCCAGACTGGGAGAGAAAAAGACTGATCTACCGGTGGCAAAACATTTTTGTGGTCAGGGACACAGCGTAGAGCAGATGAGAGTTATTATACTGAAAGACAATTTCAAGTCGCAGCATCACAGAAGAATTTGGGACTACAAATTTATGGTCATGTTTGACACACTCAAGAATGGAATGAACCCCAGCCTGGGATTCTTGCACAAGTGGAAAATAAGAAAGGTCTGAAGGAGGTCAAGAGGGATGTCCTCTTCCCAATCATAATTTTTTTTTCTCTTGAAAACTTCATAAAAATTCAGAATTTGACTTGTAATAATGTTGCCATCCAATAGGTGCTGGTGCATCTCCTTCCATGTGCAGGTTGAAGGAGAGATAAGACACATCATAAAACTGTCCTGAGCTCAGTAGACTGAGTTCCAAATCTCTGTGTGTGAACATTTATTTAGATCAGGAGGAATGTGTCCCCCCTCCCCTCTGCATCTGTACATTATAATTATGTGCCATCCAAACTAGTTTCATTCATTAGCCTGACGAAGGGGGCGATATCCCTGAAAGCTTGCTGTAAAATCATGTATTTTTGTTAGCCATTAAAAGCTATCATATCTACAAGATTACTTGGTTTCTCTCACTGAGAACAATCACACAATACTCCAGACAACATAATACCACCATACTATTGTAGATAAAAAAAAACACTAATCAAAGACTAATTTTCTACATGCAGTGACCAGATAGCAGTAGATACCAGGTGTTCTGCAGGCTATATAAGTGATTCACAGTACCACTTTATACAGTGATCACAGGCAATATCTTCTCTGACTGAAGTCGTTCACTTTCTCTTTTCTTCTACATCCAGCCCAGACCATCATGATAATTTTTCAACAACTTGCTCTGCAGAATTTAACACACAGACATCTTTGGCTCCTCTCTTTTACAGCACCCTCCCTATGTTATCCATACCTCTACACAATCCCTCCTTCTATAGTGCCCAAAATAGTAATAATGCCACCTATGGTGCCCCACACAGTAATCGTATACCCTATTTTCGTACCCCCTGTAGGCCCCGCGTAATACATGCCACTTTTAGTGACCATCACACAGTACAAGTGTCTACACTTAGCAAGAATGTTTTTTTTTATGTTCCCACACAGTAATAATACCCCCTTTTGCCTCCAATTAGTAAAAATGACCTTTTTGCTTCCATTTACTAATAATAGCCCCTTTTGCTTCCATTCAGTAATAATGCCGCTTATGCCCTCAGCTAGTAGGAATGCCACCTTTTGTCCCCATTTAGCACCCCCTTTTGCTCCAGGCAGCCATAATGCCTCCTCTCGCCCCCTTTTAGAAATAATGGCACCTTTTGCCTCTTTTAGATATAATTCCAACTTTTGCCTCATTTTAAATATAATGCCACCTTTTGCCCCTCCAGATATAATGCCCCCTTTTCACTCAAACCAGAGGGTCCTGCTAATCCTGATACACCAACCAAGACCCCCGTAACTGGCCCACTGGTATTTCTCTTGGTGTGGTCAATGGCCAGTCTACCCCTGAACACTATGTAGTCGGGTCCTGCAGAAAACTCCCTTCCCTCTGGCCTCTATGTCTAATAAACCTACTGAATGTATGTTTTCAAGAAACACAGGACACACTAAAATAACTATTGAGACAATGACATCTGCATACGAGGCTTTAGACAAAAAATTGTAGATATTTATCATCTACAGGGTGTTTCACTGGAAATGCAGCACTTACTTTAGCTCATAATTTGTGTAGAACAGTACTCGGTTTCAGAAGGTTAATGTTTATCAGTGACTCGGGTTTCTGTTTCCCGCCATGAATATATTGATGACAGTGAAGAATAAGAATTAGACATGACATTTCCACAATTGATGTGGACATGTTGCAGTTTCAACAACATGGAGCACTGGGTTAGGAAATGCTTGGAGGTCACCACTTCCAACATCTTCTGTGAAGACTCAAAGCTCACCAAGAACCAAGGTAGACATCAGTATCTATTACAGAGATCATTGTCCCAAACACAACTATTGAGAAATTCCTGGATTTCACTTCAGGTAAAGTTGCTTCATTCTTTATTTTAGATTCATTGAAGCAATAAAAAAGATGGCTGTACAGGTGGAAATGAGCCAACCCAATGACATTTCAAATATGACACTGTGCTTATCAAATTGAATCCCATCTCTAAAGATTTGCCCGATTATACAAGATCAGAAAAATATTTTCCTAAATTCGAGACTTGTCTGCTGTGCGTCGACAGCGAGCGATGTTCCTATTATTGCACATTACCCTGAGTGTAAATGCATTAACTTTAGTGTATAATGCTTAAAGGCAACACTTAACCTTACCGAGAGGCCAATGCTAGCTAAGCATTCCCTTGGAATAAAAACTAATGTATAAGTCTCTTATCTTTTAACTACCTGGAAATCATTGCTCTGGACCTGAACTCTGCAGGGAGGAGAGCTAAACGTGGCTCAGACATAATCTTTTCTGATGAGTTCATGTAGTGTAATGAGAACTGTGTGGCCCCTGGAATCCGTCATTCTACAATGCACTGGAGATAGTGACTCGGCTTTTGTACCGGCTGGTGTGTTGCTCAGATCACATAATATAAAATAACACAATATAATGTGCTTATAATCTTTTTCTTTTCTGATTGCACTAACTTTTTTAGGAAAAAATTGTGTTGTGGGACCAAATGGGGCGGGGGTGGGGTGGAGGGAAATGCCTGAACTTGCTCTGCTATGCCGTCCATATGGTTCCAAACCTTACAAGATGGCCCATGCGATCTTCAGACTACCTAATTCCCACAGTGCATTGGTAGTGTTGGACTAATAATTTATTATAGCTGCTTTCTGATTGGCCAGTGCTGCTCATGTGATCAGTGCTGACCAATCAGAAAGCAGTGCACAGTGGCATTAGCTAAATAGAAAATTGCAGTGATCATCATGGACAGCTGAAAACTTGAACCAGAACTGGAGGATCAAACGGATGGTAATATATTCCTTCCCTCTCTGGTCCCCGTGCAGAATTTTGTCCCGAAACTGGAGGGTTACTTTAAGAGTTTTTTTCCTATACCGCACATTTATTATGTGAAAGTCCTTTTTACATTACCTTATTGATATGTAGAGATGTTATTGCTGATGTTACAGGGTTGATGCATAGTAAATCTAAGTTTCAATGTTCTCAGATAATACATCCTGTTCTGTGTGCTAGCTTTACCCCTTCTACCACCTATGTGGCTGTGGCTGGTAATTTGCTGACGCCTGCCTACTTGTGTTTGCCACACCTAATACATAAGGCCACTTTGTTTTTTTTTCAAGGGCCCTTTAAGTTCCCCTTCCATCCCTGAGAGTATTTGTTTATAGTCTTTCACCATGGCAACACCTAATTCTACATAGTTGCTGTAGATATGCTCAAAAGCCATCTTTTGAGCGCTAACTGTTGCGTCTAACTGCACTGCCATCGTGCACTATTCATTCATTGCTGATTTTTAGCAAGCTAGAAATCAGCGATGGCTCTTATCAGCGCCACACGCTGAGTTCTCAGTGGGTTACCGCTGATAGCATTCTTTCAGCTGGTATCCCACTCGGACTTCTCAGCGATAGCTTCGAGAACAAAGCAGCTCCTATTAGCTCTGCAGTATACCAGCTGAAAGCTCCGAGAACTAAGCAGCTGTTTGCATATACAAAGTAGCTGCTGTTCTCGGAGCTGTCAATGGTGTCCCGCGCCGCCTTCATTTAACTCTTAAGCAGCCAATTAGCTAATTAAGAGTTTATGCAAAGATGATCGCTCAAAATTGTCACTCAAACTTTCGTTTGAGCGATTTTTGAGCGATCATCTTTCAGTGTAAATGGGGCCTTAGGGACTATTTAATCATCTAAGCATAAGTGTGGAAGGAGACCAAGTATCAGGATAACACTTGTGTAAATGCAAGGAAAATAATCAAACAGATTTTGGCCTGGCCAGATTAATGGCCCAATATACCCATACAAGACATTCTTACTACAAATATAGTTACTGGGAAGCAGTGACATCATGGAGGTACATTATGCCTCAGCAATATGAAGACTTTCTGGAAAAATTAAAAGGCTTGATAACACTTCAACCCACCATATATCAATCTTCATTTTGTGATGGTGACAGCTATAGTTTATCAATGTCAAGGAGCGAAATGATTGCAGTATATTACTGGGATAAAGGGATGACTGATGGCTCTAAAACTGATCTGTTTTCAGGAATGTAAGTACTATATATACCTGGAAGTCATTGGTTTTTTTTTTCTTGAGTGGCATAAGAAGATCCTGCAGTGTAGAGAACAGTGGGGGACAGGAGAGAAGAAGGTGGTGGAAGGTTTCATTTGTATTGCATTTATGTCATTTTCAATTGTGTAACCATTTAACATCACAAGGATGGTATAAAAGGAGACACCTGGTACTATCATATTCAGAAGGTTATTGCTGGTTGTTTTCTCTTCATTTAGTAACTTTTTGGAGAAAAATATTGACTTAGAAAGAACAAGCTTAAAGGGGTTGTCCAACATACACCATCCTATGAAAAGTAATTGGACACCTGAGCAAGATACAAAAGTAGTATTTATTTACACATGTTAATATTTAGTGGGGCTCCTTTGGTCCTAATGACATAATATACTCTTCATGGTATACTTTCTACTAACATTTGATACACTTCAGCTGTATTTCCCTCTATTCATCCTGCAAACGTCCAGCAAGTTCTCTCAAAGAAATTGTATCAGCCCATCTACAATAGTGCAAGGAGTGTCGTCATTGGACAGTTGAGCAATGGAAGAATGTGTTATGGAGAGAAGAATCACACTACTCCATTTTCAAATTAGATGGGGCAATGCAGAGATCTCTCTCAGGATCTATTTAAACCCAGAACAGTGACGGTAACAAGGGGGCGCATTTAGGTCTAGTGGAAAGAATGTTTCTGCACCAACATATGGGGAGTTCTTTACTGTAGGAGCAGTGAGACTATGGAACTCTCAGCCTGAGGACGTGGTGATGGTGAACTCACTAAAAGAATACAAGAGGGGCCTGGAGTCGATGTTATAATATTACATGTTATGGTCACTGATTACTTCAGAAGGGTTGTTGATCAGGGATTTATTCTGACTGCCAGATTGGAGTCAGGAAGGAATTTTTTACCTGAGTTGAGATAAATTGGCTTTTTTTTTACCTTCCTCTGGATCAACATTGCAGGATAATAAGATTAACTGGATGGACAAATGTCTTTTTTTCAGTCTGACAAATTCTGTTACTGGAGGATCGAGAACTGGACATGTGTGAGATAAAGCAGTGACCATGGTGCAAGGATATTGCCCCCCGCCCTCGTGTTTTATTATATTATTAAGTTCTCAGTTTATAGACCATTGGCCACATTCCAAGGGTAGAGGCTAGTCACACTTACTGGTGAAATTAACTATGACCAGACAAGACTTGTTTTATCCTGATAGTCAGCTGCTGACTGTGTAAAGGTCAAAAGTAAAATGTTTGCATAGATGGATGCATCCAATAGAATTTATCTACAAGTGTTAAACATCCAGCTGGGATCAGCACTTGATGTATAATGAAGATTGTATGTGTACAAGTGGCCCTCCCATTCTGTGGCATCAGCTTGATTTGTGCTGGAGGTGTTAATGCTCCCGGTCAGCCAAGAATAAAGCTTATCTTCCTGAAGACGCTGTCCCTCTTGAGTGGTATTCCACAAGATCTTGAATGAGAAGGAGCTGCAATACCAGACACAGCCATGTTCTACTTTTTTCTATTTCTGGAAAACCCCTGTAAGAACTCTACGGTCGGCCTCTAGTGTCCAGAAATGACTTATACGGGTCAAGAGGGGAACAGTTTTTCCTTGTGGAGACTTATAAGGCCATGCAATGCTCCTCTGGGAAATTTGGTATGCAAATGAGAAATGTTATAATGCCTCACAATGCCATCTATAAGCTAACCATCCAGCCAGAATTCTACCAAGACTGATGAGGGGCCAAATCCCCCAAACATCTTGTCTATACATGGTTATCTTCGACACTGGTTTTGGCTTATATTCCCAGTCATGTTATAAGTAGAGATGATCTCTCCGCCCCCCGCTATCCCCCACCACCCCCGAGCCTGCTCGAACGAGAATGCAGTTACGCGAGAAGAGCGATGCTTGCTCGAGTAACTGCCTTATCCGAGCATGCTCGCTCATCTCTAGTTATAAGACCTTTTAAAAGGTTGGACATGGACATGTAGAAATGCTACCTTCCAATAGGAGGCGTTGTACCATTTTCCATGTCTATGCAAAATGACAGATAATCAAGGTGAACAGTAATTACATTCAACTAGAATTTCAAAAGGATAGACATTTTATTTAACATCTCTGTAAGTTCACAAAACCCCTGCTAGTACTCATATCTAGAAAACCATTGCCTTGATATATACTCATCATTCTCTTTCAGTATAACAGGCCTTATCTATACTGTCATGTAATACCTCATTGTGCTCCATATCCACATCCTACGTAACACCTAGCGTCCCGCCAGCTATATGCACCTTTCTTGTCTATAAGACAAATCTCATCCCATTTTTAGATGGCATGTTGTACAACAGCTCAGCCTATAAAGATTAATCACAACCAGGATGCCTTAGAGAGATGGATTTCACAGTGTCCCTAATCCCTATTGTTCCTCATATTTCACCTGCTGATTATTAATGTCTCCCGCGAACAAAGATCCGTGTATCAAGTCAACGCAGGTTAGCACTGTGTAAACAAACTCCGGCATGGAGAACATGGCCTGGTATGGGGGGAATACTTGTTATAGAGGCTTCTGAAAATGTCACAAGGCAACTGTGGTAACCTTGTCATATAGTACATTGCACACAAAAGCAAAATTATGCAAATCTACACTATGCTACCAAAAGTATTTGGACACCACAATCAGTAGAATGGATTGTGTCTTATTAGCATGCCATATGTCCTAAACCACATACATAAGATGCAAACCAAAAGGTGTCAGCCATAGTTTGTGATGGGAACTGCATGCTATTGGATATATGGGTTATGCTGCACACAAGCCGCCCATCATGAAGAAGAATAAGGGCCCGTCTACATTGATGCAAGGAGCGTCATCATTGGACAGTTGAGCAATGGAAGAACGTTCTATAGAAAAGAAAATCACTTTACTTCATCATCGTTAGGGATAATGCTGTGATGTCACAAGAATAATGCAAAATGTTATACTACACAGCATAGATAGCCATGGAGTCCTATAGTAAAACTTAAGCTGGGACTCCATGCAATTTTTCACATCTTCTTCCACAGTCATCATCAACTGACTTTAGGTCTCAGTGGAAATGGGCCCTTTAGTTGTTGGGCCTCATTGCATGCTACCCTGGTCATTACACTCATGGTTGGAAGGTGCTCTGACTATGCCCACATACCCGTTGCTGATCGTGCGGCTTTGGAACTTCAAAGCCTACTGCAATGGTTATTGGGAGCTCCGGCTGGAATGAATCAGGCATTGGATGAAGTCTTGAGGCGATTCTTTATGTACCATATCCACCTGTGGATCAGTTACATCCGCTGATGCCTTCATTCATTGAGGTCATCCTGTGGTACATCGGACTGTCAGCTTGTCTTGGGCTGTCAGTGGCTCTTTCTCATTGCACTCCTCACCTTCCACATATATTACTTCTGTGTATGGGGCCAGACTCTACTGCCTGAAGATGTATGGGCTATCTTCTCTTTGGGGTTTGTTTTGTGGTAAAAAGTGGAACATCCTGCGACAGAGGGTGGACTCTTGCACATATGACTCGGATCAGCTATTTTTCGGGACCCTACTCTCTCTGCTGCCGACCACTGCCCTTTATTTGACTACATGTACCTTGGTATATATTGCAACTATGGGTTTTAACTCATTACGAGCAGCCACAGCTTTGCTCAACGAATAGACAGAAACATTTGTTATAGAGCCCGGTGTACATCTGAAGGAGCAGCGTGGATCAGCCCCCAGGAGCCCACTGATATGATTACACTATGAAAGCACGATAGATTAACTTATGGTATTTATGTCATGAGAATGGAGGCTCATCCTCACCGGCTCGGGGAAAATCTGTTTCTCGGGCCTGTCATTTGTTTCAGTGAGTTTGGGACAAGAGACACTTCTGTGTTGCAATGTGACAGTCCCTGAGGTGTCTCTCGAATGCTAATTCCCTGCTCAACGGCTGCAGAAAGTCCCTTAGAATAAGGACAAGAGAGAGGAAATCAATGAACAAGTGCATTGATTAACATTAGCATCAACATGATTTTAACACGTAGCAGCTGTGGGATTCTTGTATAATACAAATAAAATGTTCCCTTCACACATGGAAAATCTGCAAATCTACAAGCCTTAAAACTGGGAAGTAATAGATAAAAGAGGAATGAAGGACTAATGGTTAAAACATGTCATTTTGCATGGTACCTGCGTCAAACCTTTGCTAGAAGAGGGTATTCCGTTTACTACAATTAGATCAACAGAAGGGACCGTGTTGTTCACTTGTGAAAGAGAGATATGTGCATTTCAGGTAGAAGAATCAGGAAGATTCCCCAAAAAGGTTAACCTAATATATGTACAGGCAGCCAAATCTAGTTGTCAGAGGGCCTCCAATAAACAATGCTTTCCTTACAATGTGCCTCCCAACCATTTGATTCATTAGGATGAGAAGGTAAAGCCCATTTTACTCCGGTTCCGGGGCGGAGCACATGCACCATCCCCTTAGTTCATCATTTTTGGCCATCCTATAGATGTCCCTGTCCAATAAACTCTTTTAAATATACTTACAATAACAATCCCTCTTTGTTATTGAGAAGTGTTAAAACTCATGGTCACCGTCTTACCTCTCCTTCCCCTGCTTGCAGCTGCGGCGTGCATTCTCCTCGGCTCCCCTACAGGCATTTGGCTCTGGTGTCTTCACAATTCCTACCTGCTGCCCAGAAGGCATGCACAAACGCACACACTCATGCGCATGTACAATGAGCTGAAGTTAGCAGGTGTAACCCGAAGGGATCTTTTCTGATTCAGGCTTGGTCACAGTCATTGTTATTATACCTGGAATGAGGACCAATGCAGCTAATGGCTTACACAAATATGGTCACTGACCACAGTAACAGAAGTTCTTCGTAACGCCAGTGCCTTTGAGTAGGATGTAGTATCAGGACAAAATAAAGAGTCAGTAGTCAAAGCGTTGTTAAAACCAGAGGCATGCGGTTTACTTAAGGCCGCCTGCAGACGACCGGGTCGGATCCCGCTGCGAGAATTCAATGGGCAGTAAAAGACATCGTACGGTGTGCAATGCAAGATTTCCCATTGAAAAATGTAGCATGCATTTGCCGATCCTCTAACGCGTCTGAA
This sequence comes from Eleutherodactylus coqui, assembly GCF_035609145.1. Taxonomy (NCBI): domain Eukaryota; kingdom Metazoa; phylum Chordata; class Amphibia; order Anura; family Eleutherodactylidae; genus Eleutherodactylus; species Eleutherodactylus coqui. Next base: position 53,679,092 of record NC_089849.1, read on the forward strand.
AGCTGCGCTGGTGGACCGCATCTTCATAGAAGTGATGGGAGGCATTTTTGCCAGAAAAACGCCTCGCATTGGCATGAAAACGCACACTGGTGAGGGCGATATCGGGCCGAGTTTCTCAGTGCGATATCGCGCTCGCCCGTGTGTAGGTAGTCACAGATTGTCATTTATATTGAGTTGCTATTCAGGAAATATGACTAAAAATACAGTTCCATTAAAAAATAAGTTTAGACTCTATATACTTATGAGCTATATATTAGATTTCTATTCAAAGGTCTTTGGACCCATCTCAAAACATAACTAGCTTTTGATAGTCTTTCAAGAACTTTTTACTCTCATCATGACAACCCCTTTTTATACTGAAGCTAACGCAATTGCTTTTGGTGAAGTGGAATTTTATTTTTTAGGCTAGCCTAATATATGGATAAGCCCAGATTTGCTAGAGTGAGAGCTCTCTGCTCAGGCTAATAAGAGGATCCGATTCTCGAACCTATTGAGCGAGCAGGAGTACTGATTGGCTGTCATAAAGAGACCCATTTAAAGGGTTTTCTTGGTTTCATATATTGATGACCTATCCTTAGGATAGGTCATTGCTATCAGATTGTGGAAGTTAGACTCCCAGCACCCTGACGATCAGAGGTTTGAATGGGCCGCAGCACTCGGGTAAGTGCTGCAGCCTCTTCATTGTACACCAGGCACAGTGCTATATATTGTATAGTGGCTGTGCCTGGTATTGCAGCTCATTCCTATTCATTTGAAAGGGATTGAGCTATAGAAAGGCAAAGTGACTAATGAATATGACATCACAGGCCAATGCAGAAGCATGAGAGCAGCAGCTTCTTCAAGTCAGACCAATGATTTAATATTGATTACCTATCCGAAGGATAGATCATCAGTATCTGGGTCACAGGAAACTCCTCTAAAGAGATTGTGCAATCATATACAACCCCTTTCAGATGTGCGCTAAGGGCAAACAGGTGATGATCACTGGCAATCAGATTATTTCGTTGTGGCAAACTGCAGCAAGCCAAACATTTACCTTGTGGCAGAAATGTAGTATTACAGGACATTCAATTGTCCTGGCGATGGTTGGCTTTGGAACTTTTTTCTAGTTGTCGATGTGGATACTTCCGTACCATACTCTGCCATTTACTCTCCGGCTCATAATGATGGACCCATGCTTCGCCACCAGTAGTGCTGAGCAAACTGAGACAGCAGAACCCTGTTTCAACTCTCCCTTTGTTAACTGTTGTGTTTAGCACAAACCCGAACTGAGCTTTTAGCAAAGCTCTACCCAAAACTGGTTCTACTGGTTCAGTTCAATAAACACTAGTCCTGGGCACTGGTGTATAAGACTAAGAGCCATGAACGTCCTTATAATACTCTGAGAGTGTTCTACAGGGCTTTTATGGCTTTTACACAGTGTTATATACCCGTTTTAGAGGTTTTGGTGAACTTCTGTATCAGTTTGAACTAATTTGGGCCAAATCAAACTTTTTGCAAAACTTCAACAATTTGACTGAAATGAACTTTTTAAAAGTTTGCTCATCTCTATTCACCAGTTATGATTCTGTCCAAGAAGGAATTAGCTTTGCTATCACAGCGATCAAAATTTTGTTAGTAGAGATGAGCGAGTATACTCGCTAAGGCACATTACTCGAGCGAGTAGTGCCTTAGCCGAGTATCTCCCCGCTCGTCTCTAAAGATTCGGGGGCCGGCGCGGGTGACAGGTGAGTTGCGGCGGGGAGCAGGGGGGGGAGAGAGGGAGAGAGAGATCTCCCCTCCGTTCCTCCCCGCTCTCCCCCGCCGCTCCCCGCCCCCGACGGCCCCCGAATCTTTAGAGACGAGCAGGCAGGTACTCGGCTAAGGCACTACTCGCTTGAGTAATGTGCCTTAGTGAGTATCCTCGCTCATCTCTAGTTGTTAGCATATGTCCAAAAGCTACATTGTGATTTGTTTTGGGCCCCATCTTGCATCCGGCTCCTTCTTCATGTGTAACATTTGTGGAACCATTTTTGAATTTTTCAATTCTGTCGCAACAAACTGTTTCTCTATTGTGCTGAAAGTCTTTGATGGATACACCTTCAGATGACAAAACATGGATCACTAAATGCAGCTCTTTGGTGCAAATGGATAGCAGAGCGGCCATGGTTAATATCATGGCTGCAACAATGGAACTGACCTAGCAACTTCCAACCTGCGCAGCAGTGATATGACGGAAACCATGCCTTGCAATGCAGCAGCGCTACCACCAGAAACACAAATGCAACTGCATTGCACATAAATATTGACTTTCTCTCATATATATTACATATATATATCACATGCAACAATTTCCTAATTCTAAGAACCTAATAACTGGGAGCTTCTCTTATCAGTATTGACCAGGAAAACTCACTTTGAACATCTCCTCACAATTAAAAGTAGTTCACCAAAGATAAACCTAAACTTTCTAAAAGTCATTTTCTACAAATCTCTGTGGTCCCTTCCATAATGGGAAGTTTTAATACTTTGTACAGCTGACAGTTGTTAAATCTGTCCGTTACATAATAAATTAATCATAGAACTGCTCCATGCTCTTCCTGTCAAGCAGCCATGTTAATGAGATTGTGCGTCTTTGTGTTCAGCGTCTATAGCCGTGCCGGGTACATGGCAGCTTTGTGATATCTTTATGTACTAGTCAGCAATCTGATTCACTGACTGCTGGTTAATATTTCATCCACTTCTCCATAGAATGATTGGCAAGTGATGAGCAGGACAGGAAGATGGCTTGTCAGGCTATAGAAAAAAAGGGAAATGGCCAATGACATCAAAGGAGGACAATAGCCGTGGCTAACGTCTGATGGATTAGACGACTCCTCTGACTCTTTCCATACTGCGGGAAGAATGTAGCATTATCATAGTAGGCTGGATATAGCAGAGCTGAAGCAGCATATGTTTTCGATAGCCAGCTGCGAGGAGAAGCTGCCGTAGACCTCCCTGATGGTAAAGTATCTAAGAGGTGGCTGCAGGATTCAAACATCATGATAAGACACTTTTATCGCAGTGATTGTTTCAATCCAGTTGAATGTCATATGACACAGTGACAATAACTAGAAGACATTTAATGAAACGTCACACACAAGGGGACAATCTTATCTGCAGAAATGATTAAAACTGCCCAATTATTCCAATTTTTATAAATGATATGCTGCTCTGGATGGAAATGTAGGGACTTCTGCAAGATAAAGAAGTGAGGTTTGGCTGTGTATAAACGGCTTACACACATTAGAATATGTATTTCTTCCTGCTCAAACTTTGTATCTTCTAAATACTTTTTATAACTTGAGATCATAACTGGAAAATTAGTAGTGGTGAAATGTCAGCTTAAGATGGAGAATAGTCTGCTTGTTAAAGAAGAATAAGAAGACAACTAAACCAATAAAGCTGGTCCAGCAGTGTCTCTGGGATCTTACATAGAACACATAGTGGAATATCAAAATTAAATGAAGTTTCTTTTACCTGGTGCTCAGATAATATAGTACATGTAATATAGGTAGTACAGGTAGAGAGCAGTACAGAACATGTAATACAGGTAGAGTGCATAGTACATGTAGTACAGGTAGAGTGCATAGTACATGTAGTACAGGTAGAGAGTACATTGCATGTAGCACAGGTAGAGAGCAGTACAGTACATGGAGTACAGGTAGAGTGCATAGTACATGTAGTACAGGTAGATAGCAGTACGGGTAGAGAGCAGTACAGTACAGGTAGATAGCAGTACGGGTAGAGAGCAGTACAGTACAGGTAGTACAGGTAGATAGCAGTACAGTACATGTAGTACAGATAGAGAGCAGTACAGTACAGGTAGTACAGGTAGATAGCAGTACAGTACATGTAGTACAGGTGGAGAGCAGTACAGTACAGGTAGTACAGGTAGATAGCAGTACAGTACATGTAGTACAGGTGGAGAGCAGTACAGTACAGGTAGTACAGGTAGAGAGAAGCACAGAACATGTAATACAGGTAGAGAGCAGCACAGTACATGTAGTACAGGAGGAGAGCAGTACAGTACATGTAGTACAGGAGGAGAGCAGTACAGTACATGTAGGACAGGTAGAGAGCAGTACAGTACATGTAGGACAGGTAGAGAGCAGTACAGTACAGGTAGACAGTACATATATTACAGGTAGAGAGCAGTACAGTACATGAAGTACAGGTAGATAGCAGTATAGCACATATAGTACAGGTAGAGAGCAATACAATACGGGTAGACAGTACATATAGTACAGGTAGATAGCAGTTCAGTACCTGTAGTACAGCTAGGGAGCAGAAGCACAGGAATATGTAGCAAAGGTAGAGAATCTAAGTGCTGTATGCTGTACAATACATGTAGTGCAGGGAGATAGTACAGGGAGTGTATATTGGAAGCAGTGCAGTACAGGTAGCACAGGTAGAGAACAGTACTGCACATGGATCATAGTAATGACCTTCTTACTGATTCTATTTCAGTCGTTTCTAAATACTTGAAGAGCTATTTTTATTATTATAGATGCTTAAATCATGTTTTTTGCTTTGTTCCACCAGAAACGTAGCTTTTCTTGCCTTTATCACCTTAGGGTGCCTACTAGAGATGAGCGAACGTACTCGTTTCGAGTACTTACGCACCCGAGTACCGCCATTTTCGAGTACTTCAGTACTCGGGTGAAAAGATTCGGGGGGCGCCGGGGGGCGGGGAGAGGCGTGGCGGTGCGGGGGGTAGCAGCAGGGAACAGGGGGGAGCCCTCTCTCTCTCCCTCTCCCCCCCACTGCTCCCCCCCCCCCCCCGTGCCGCCACGGCGCCCCCCGAATTTTTTCGCCCGAGTACGGAAGTACTCGGAAATCGCGGTATTCGGGCGAAAAAGGGGCGTGGCCGAGCACGTTCGCTCATCTCTAGTGCCTACCCACTACAGTTTTTTTTTCCCTGCGAAATTCGCAGCATTTTTTTTCTGCAGGGGTCTATGGGACTTGTAATGTTCAAATCGCGATCGCGCAAAATCGCAATTTACCGCGAAATCGCGATTTTGCACGATCGCGATTTTAATATTACAGGTCCCATAGACCCCTGCAGAAAATAAAATGCTGCAAATTTCGCAGGGAAAAAAAACTGTAGTGGGTAGTCACCCTTAAAAAGTACAGTATTTTTTCCTCCAAAGCCGGGGTAAAAAGTTGCTGCGTCCTATAGAGCGAATGTGCCGAAATGTATCACGATCACGCGTTAAACACGCGATCGCACAAACAAATGTGCAGTCAGTTAGCAGTTTTCTCTCCTCCCCACTGCCGCCCATATGTACTGCTGATTGGTGGGGAACGCTGGCGAGAACTGCTGCTACTTCCCCGCCGCCACCTAACAGCTTCTTCCCTTCCTCCTGCTGTACACAAGCGCCACTGTGACACGGAGCTCCGGTTTTCCAAACCCGTGCTGCTTCTTCTGGTCCATCGACTCGGTACTATCCCCTGCACTGTCCCTGGGTGAGTTCAAAATATTTTTTCCCTACTTTCCCCCTCTAAAACAGGGGTGCGTTCTATCGTCTGGTGCGTCTTAGGGCGCCTACCCACTTGCGATTTTTTTTCCTTTGCGTTTTGCGTTTTTTCTGAAGAGCAATTAGGATAGAATGTGTTCTTGTCCATTTGCGTTTTTTTTTTTCGGTCCGTTGCAATTTTTAACATAGGAACTGTCAGTTGCATATGTGTCCTTATTTTTCTCTTAATGCACCCATGAATGTCAATGAAAATTAAAGGAAAAGGCGCGAAAAAGCCGCGGAAAACGCGCCAAAAACACGTGGAAAGCGCTGCGTTTTTCACGCACGAAAATCGCAAACGCCAGTGGGTAGGCGCCCTTATAGAGTGAAAAATACGGTAATTATGACCCTCCCAGTCATCTATATGAATAAATATTGTATCTGCTGGATCCTATAGCATCCTGTAACTTTGTGCAGCCACTGAACAAGCAGAGATACAGTATACAGGAAGCCCTACTATTGTATAACTTGGAACCTTGTTGATTTCCTACAATATAGACCCTATGCTGAATTCAGGTCAAAGTGGCTTTGCTGTAAGAAAACCAAGACATATTACCATAGAGGAAAAATTACAAAATCGGTGAATGACATCATCGAATGGCTGTGATTGGCTCATCGAGCGCTGGCTGTGATTCGCTCCCGGAACTCAATTAGCCAACCACCACGCTCGCTTTGCTGGAGGTGGGTATTCAAAGCCCCGTCACCAGCAGAAGCTCTGCTGTGAGTTGAGGAGGACGCAGCTTACCGCAGCGCCGCCGAAGACCATCGGGACACCGCAGAGCAGGTGAGTATTATGTTTTTTTTGTGGGGCACCTCAGCTAGGGCCTTATATTTCAAGCCTCCTCCAAAATCCTGATAGGTCTTACTATTGGGGTAGGACCTATTTTCAGGGAAACACAGTAGATATCCAGTAGTAGATGAAGGGCTTTGTGTGAATCGGTAACAGCTGAGAGGAGTCAGGCTCCCTGTCTTGAGTTGCTATCTTTCCTGTCCAAGGTTAGAATCCTACCTGCTCTTATCAGCTGTTGCCTCCTAGAGCTTTCACTAAACTATCCTACCAAAAGTAATTGGACACCTGAGCAAGAATGAAACGTAGTATTTACTTACATATGATAATACTTAGTGGGGTCTTCTTTGGCCCTAATGACATTAGATACTCTCCGTGCCGTATATTCCACTAACTTCTGATACACTTTAGTTGATACTTCCCTTCATTCAGCCTGCAAAAGTCTGGAGAGCTCTCTCAAAGAAGATAGATACTGTTCATATTTCCTGACCTGATGTTCCAGTTCGTCCCAAAGATGTTCAGTAGGTTCAGGTCGGACTCTGTGCAGCCGGTCCAATCATGGAACATCCATATGTTTCAACCAACGTAAACCAGTGTTAGATTTGTGACAAGGCACGTTGTCTTGTTGGAAGTATGGCCGACCGTTCCCAGAGTATTACCACATTATTGTCTAGAATGTCAGGATACACCTCCATGTTTATGGTTCTTGCCACTACAACCAATGGACTGAGACCATGCCACGTAAAACATCCTCAGAACATAACAAAACCTGTTAACTGTTGGTACAACACACTCAGGCAAAAAGCGTTCCTGAGGCATCCACCACACCCAAGTACATCCATCTAATTTGAGGATGAAGTTGCATGATTTGCTCCATAGAATGCTTTTCCATTGCTCAACTGTCCAATGATGATGCTCCTTGCACCATTGTAGATGTGCTTCATGATGGACGGCTTGTGTGCAGCGGCATAACCCATATATCCAATAGCATGCACCTCCCGTCACAAACTATGGTCAACACCTCCAAGGGTCTGCACCTTAACTAGCATGGTATAGGACACATGGCATGCTCATAATACACGATTCATTCTCCTGATAGGCATGTCCAATAGGATAGTGTATGAAAACCTACCTTATGGGACCAAGTACGACAAGCTTAGGACCTCAGAATACAGATGATCACCAGCAGTCACTAGAGCCATTTTATCATTCTTCTAACATATACCTTTTCACCTTAACGTATAAACCTAGAAGTATATGCTAAAACTAGCATACTCCAACACACCCCATGCATGTGCATGTAAGTAATGATAAAGGATGGAAAGCATCTCCAGATGCGAAGGCTGTAAATAGATGAATTAATTTAATGTTTGCCGGTGATATGGAGCCCGCGCTAGAAGTGAGATTAATTAAATGGACCAGGATTTATCAAGGAACTGGGAGGAAGAGAGAGAAATAGAAAGGAATTCAGTCCTTTTGTAAGACAAATGGCGTTTGTCACCGGAATGAAGCATTGTCTAAGGTAAGAGAAGCAAGAAAGATATTGAATAAGTTAACCCTTAGCTATTCTCAAGGAAATTGATCAGTAAGATCTACTACTACTTGATATACAAACGCCAACAATGTGAAAAAGAAGTTTTAATATTAAAGGGATTTCCGTAAATACAAAACAGGGCTGTTTTTTTTTTCACAAACAGCGCCACTTCTTCCCAATAGGTGGTATCTGGTATAGCAGCTCAGCCCCATTCATTTATATACCAGGATTTTGGAATGATTTCAAAACAGGATTTTGTAGACTGCATCAATCACAGTAATATCTGACAAGAGTGATGTGAATGTTGAGATGGAGAAGGGTTAAGCTGTTAAGTGCAAGATCCCTGCCAAGTATTTAAGGGAATCATCATATACTTTAAAGAGGTGGTTACTGAAAAGCGTCTTGCCAAATTAAACAGTCAAATAAAGAGCTATGGCCAAACATAGAGGAATTAAATTGCATAGGGAGCTATGCTAACGGGTAATCATTGAATATAAGAGACCTTATCATGGATACCACTTCGAAACTGGAAGTTATGATGGATGGAAAGTTGGTCAGAAGGGTCAGGAGTAGAGATGAGCGAACACCAAAATGTTCGGGTGTTCGTTATTCGTAACGAACTTCCCGTGATGCTCGAGGGTTCGTTTCGAACAACGAACCCCATTGAAGTCAATGGGCGACCGGAACATTTTTGTATTTCGCCGATGCTCGCTAAGGTTTTCATGTGTGAAAATCTGGGCAATTCAGGAAAGTGATGGGAATGACACAGTGACGGATAGGGCAGGCGAGGGGCTACATGGTGGGCTGCATCTCAAGTTCACAGGTCCCACTATTAAGCCACAATAGCGGCAAGAGTGCCCCCCCCCCCCCCCCCCCCACTGTCAGCATAAAGATCGTCCTCCTCTGGCACAGCTGTAACAGCTGTAGCAGAGAAGAACGATGTTTGCCCATTGAATTCAATGGAACCGGCAATACAGCCGACTCCACTGAATGCAATGGGCTGCCGGCGATCGCAGGATGAATGGTCGGAAAGGGGTTAAATATATAACCCCTTTCCTGCAATTCATCCAGAAATGTGTTACACTAAAAATATATACCGGCGTATAAGGCGACCGGGCGTATAAGACGACCCCCCAACTGTCACCTTATACGCCGGTAATACAGTGGAGCAAAGAATAAAAAGCATTACTTACGTTTTTAGATGATCTGCGGCGCTCCTGCAGGCTGTCACTCCCTCCTGGTCCACGGCAGACAAGCTTTCTCCACGAAAGACTTTAAATCCCTGCCTCCAGAAGCACATGTGCCTTCAGCCAATCACAGCCAATGACAATGATGTCATTGAATGGCTGTGATTGGCTGTGTTTCTGGAGGCGGGGATTTCAAGCCTTGAAATCCCCGCCTCCAGAAACACAGCCAATCACAGCCATTCAATGACATCATTGTCATTGGCTGTGATTGGCTGAAGGCACATGTGCTTCTGGAGGCAGGGATTTAAAGTCTTTCGTGGAGAAAGCTTGTCTGCCGTGGACCAGGAGGGAGTGACAGCCTGCAGGAGCGCCGCAGATCATCTAAAAACGTAAGTAATGCTTTTTATTCTTTGCTCCACTGTATTACCGGCGTATAAGGTGACAGTTGGGGGGTCGTCTTATACGCCCCGTCGCCTTAAACGCCGGTATATATTTTTAGTGTAACACATTTCTGGATGAATTGCAGGAAAGGGGTTATATATTTAACCCCTTTCCGACCATTCATCCTGCGATCGCCGGCAGCCCATTGCATTCAGTGGAGTCGGCTGTATTGCCGGTTCCATTGAATTCAATGGGCAAACATCGTTCTTCTCTGCTACAGCTGTTACAGCTGTGCCAGAGAAGAAGGATTTGTCTTCTATATGTTCTCAATGGGGTCAGCGCTGCTGCCGCTGGCCCCATTGAGCGCATATAGAATGCATCCATAGCGAGCAGCGGGAGGGGCAGACTTTCATATCAGGCGGACACCTTATCTCCCCAGCCACTCACAGCAGGGGGGTGGTATAGGGCTTAAACGTTGCAGGGGGAAGTTGTAATGCCTTCCCTGTCTTTATATTGGCCAAAAAAAAGCGCTAACGTCTCAGGGAAGAAAGTTTAATTTACCAGAACACCGCATGGTGTTCGTTACGAATAACGAACATCCCGAACACCCTAATATTCGCACGAATAGCAAGCTCGGACGAACGCGTTCGCTCATCTCTAGTCAGGAGTCATTAGGATAATGGTATGCCAAAGTACATATCAGTACAATACTATATTACTGTTTTATAAAATGGATGGAAAACACTGGTTTGAGGACATCTTCCATAAAGTAACTCAACGATCGAATGGTAATTTTGTCTCACCAGTTTAACCAGTATTTGATCTTGGCATATATCCTGATCTGTGGCATTACTCCTATAAAATGATCCTGTTTGGGCCATTTTCAATTCCAATAGATCTACTCAACAAATCTGACAAATTCAAACTTCAAGGGCTAAATGGCAACTCAAGTGGCAAAACATCTTAGTAGAACATTTAGATAACTGTAGGCCTCTCTAGCCATAACCAAGGTCGGTTGTCATGAATCTTCAATAATACCTTAAATAACTTGGTCAATGCTAACACGGTAAAAACTGGAATCTTTTCGGCATTGTCTTCAAGGGCTAAATGGCAACTTAAGTAGCAAACATCCTAGCAGGAAGTTCAGATAACTGTAGGCTTCTCTAGCTGTAACCAAAGTCAGTCAATCTTCAATGATACCATAAATAACTTGGTCAATGCTAAGTCGGTAAAAACTGGAATTTTTTCGGCATTCTCTTCAAGGGCTAAATGGCAACTCAAGTAGCAAACATCCTAGCAGGACATTCAGATAACTGTAGGCTTCTCTAGCTGTAACCAAAGTCAGTCAATCTTCAATGATACCATGAATAACTTGGTCAATGCTAACACGGTAAAAACTGGAATCTTTTCAGCATTGTCTTCAATGATCAGCAAACAAAGTTACAATTTAGTAGCCTACATTTATTTTCTGTGTCGAGGAAAATACATTTTCACCCCAGACAAGGTCCTTCCTGGTTAAAAACACATTCAGAATTTGATACCAAATTTATATAGGTTTTTTTAGTTGTACTGTTTAAAAATATATCTTTTAAAAATTGCTTACTTAGCCATTTTTGACTCCTGTAACTTTTTAACTTTTTTGTTGATGGTACTGTGTGAGGGCTCATTTTTCACAGGGTGACCTATAATTTTTATTAGTACCATTTTGGGGTACCCAAACCCTTTTGATTGTTTTTTTTTTCCTTTTTTTTTATTGGAGGTGGGGAGGCCAAAAAGCACAATTCTAGCACTGTGTATTTTTTTCACTGTGCAGGATTAATAATGTCACATCTTACTAAACCGGACCTTTAGCGATCCATTGATAAAATTAATAATTATTAATTTTTTTCTGTCTTTTGATGTGATGACTAGGAAAAGATGGAGGGGTTAAAATTGTGAGATTTTATTTTTTTGTACTAATTAAAGTTTATTTTATTTACTTTTACTTTTTTTAATCCCAAAAGGGGTCTTGAACTTGCAATCATTTCATCGGTCCTACATTATAATGTAATACTGTAGTATTACATTACACTGTATTCTCACAGGCATCCTATTAAGACATGCCACTGTCACATCTTAATAGGCAATCATTCATGGCAGCCCTGCAGGCCTTCAGAAGGCCCCTGGCTACCATGACACCTAGATGACAGCTCACGACTTTATCACTTGGGACATCAGAAGCCCAATCACTACATTTAGACGACATTAGAAACAGCAGAAGTGGCCAATCTAGCTGTTTCCATAACTCCCATTGAAGGGAATGGGAAACAGCATAGAACAACCGGTTCAGCAGTCATGGCAGCAAGCCAGATTGGGGGACCTTAGTTCTTGAGATAACTGTGGGTCCACAGGTGGGACCCACATCTACCAGACATTTATGCCCTACCTGTGGATATGCAATAAAGGAATGAAATGGGGCTACCCATTCAACACAGAATACCCTAATAAAGTAATTAAAAATAGGCTTTCTGCAACAGACAACCCCTTTAAGAATACTGTTCAGTCTATCCGCTGAACATTGGACTATAGCCAAATGACTGAAGAGAGAAACAAGAAACGTTTTAGATAGATCCTCATTTGAACCCAACAATTTGGCAGGACCTGAAATATGCAGCCTTCTAATGTGCCCAAATTAAATTAGTCTACATAGAAGAGTGGAAGAATTTGGTTTCAAGTACTCATTTAAGGGGGCAGTTACCTATTTACATTGGTGATATGAACACTGGATAGCACTGTTCCTTTAATAAAAGTAACAATAATTCATAAACTGTGTTATATGCTACTGAGGTTCCTTTTATCTAGTAGGCTATTATTAAAAGTCATGTACCGTGCATTGAGATACTGCCGCCATCTACTCTTGCTCGGAGTCGACTGCACATGACAGGAGTCTCGGTACCATTATACTCAACAACATGTTCATTCTCAGAGTGATGTCTCAGTCCTGCACAAGAGACGCTGTTCTAAACATGTGTCAGCGAGATGGATGGATTTATTAAGTGAGGGAGGCTCACTGTGACAGTCTGGGCTATGTAATATACAGTTAAAGAGCCTCACGGAGCAGAGGGGATATGAGAATCAGCTGAAAGGAGAAGCAATGCTTGAACTCCTAATACATCTCGCCCGAAGCCTGGCAGAGGACGGAGAGTAACACTGAGTAACACTTATCATCAGAGTCAGGTCGAGCGGTGTAATACATGGAGAGTACTTTATAAGGCTTGATTTATAACCTCATCCTGGGCAACTAGTAACCAGTTGTTCTCCAGTTGTATCTTTCTGCAGTAATGCCCCATATGCTACATTGCTACAATAAACTGTGAAATTTGGGGGAATTTCTTAACATGATGCAAAGTATTAATTATATATGATACTAGTAGGCTACTGGTTATCAAAACTGTCCTACCTAAACAAGCAATAATGCCACTTTCAATAGACATAAGAGATCTGAGCAACTTTCAACGAGGCCTGGTCATCGGTGCTAGACTAACCAAGAACAGGGTCCCTAAAACTGCAAGCTTTATGGGGGGTTTTCTCATGCAAAGGTGTCGAAATAGTGATACTGAGAATGGTGTGATGGAAGAAGAACGTCCAGCAGAAGGGGATCCTGTGGACGTGGACAAATCATCGGAGAAAGGGGCTAGAGGAGGATGTCAAGAATTGTTCTAATGAACAGGCAGTGCACAGTCACACAAATGGCAGTCAAATACAACACTGGTTTTCCAACTAACATGTCCAAATGCACAACTCATTGTTTCTTAGCACAGATGGGCTATAATGACAGACTAGTTCCAGCTCCATGGCAGGGAAGTCAAAGCTATTTTCATTGAGGGCCACTTCAGTCTTATGGTTACCTCCAGAGGGCCGATTGTAATTGTAAAACTGTATAGTAATAGTACTCCCCATAGTGGCCCCAGTAGTAATAGTGTCCCCCCTAGTGTCCATAGTAGTAATACTGCCCCCATAGTGGTCCAAGGAGTAATAGTGCCCCCATAGTGGCCCTATTAGTAACAGTGACCCCCATAGTGACCCCAGGAGTAATAGTGTCCCCCTCTAGTGTCCCTAGTAGTAATAGTGCCCCATAGTGGCGTCAGTAGTAATAGTGTCCCTTATATTGCCCCCAGTAGTAATGAGTAACCCCCTAGTAGTTCTAGTAGTAACAGCAACTCACCTATTGGCCTCTGGACAGGCAGCATCCCTACAAGCGTTCCACTCACCCAGCCTGCAGCAGCAGTGCGGGGTCTGTGACCACTGACCTCTTCCCTCGTCGTCTGCACTGTGTACAGGATGGAGCAGACAGATAGTAGTGGCAGAGGTCAGCGGTCACAGACTTTGTACTGCTGCTACCGGACTGCTGCAGACTGGGTGAGTGAAATAGCTGTTAGCTTGCTGCAATGCTGGCGGTCCACATAATATGAGGTGGCGGGCTGAATTCAGCCAGCGGGCCTTGTGTTTGACATGTGATATCTAAGAGAAAAAGAAAAGCAAGACTCCAGTGGACAAAAGAGCACAACAACTGGATCTCTGAGCAGTGGAAAAACATTGCCTGGTCAGATGAATCCAGATATCAGTTGCACCGTGCTGATGGGACGGTGAGAATTTGACACAAGCAGCATGAATTGATGAACCCTTCCTGTTAGCTGTTCATAATATGTCAGTATCTCCATCTAATTTGCAGAAACTGCAAGAAGCTTCCAGTCCACAGAGGCCAAAATTCCTGCGAACAAGTGGAATCTATGCCATGAAGAACTGCTGTGGTTCTGGAGGCCAAAGGAAGTCTAACGCACTACTAATTGGTCCCATGCATGTGCTATTGGCAATAAATCTGGTGACTGGGCAGGCTACATATGTTGTGGAGACATTCCTGTGACACCCTTGCTGTGTGCGGCTGAACGTTACTCTGCTGGAAAATACCTCTTGAGAGGAACACATGTGGCTGCAGGATGTCCTGAACATATCGCTGAGGGTCATTGTCCCTCGTACCACTACTAGGGGGGACCAACTGTCATATGTGATGCCCCCCAGACCATCACACCAGTAGTGGAGGCAATGTGCACAGCAAAAGCAGAATTGATGCGCTCACCCATAGGTCTCCAGCCACGAACATGACCGCTGTCAGTACCCAAACTAAACCTGGATTCATCGCTAAAGACAACCCCCTGGCACTCCGTAACAGTCTGATTTCATTGTTCATGACACCCCTGCAAACAGAGGCAATGGTGGGTGAGGCCGTATAGATAATGGGTGCCGTAAGACCAAATGTCCTTAAGCCAAGGACCTAGAAATAGTTCTCACAGACACAGGGGTGTAATAATGGCACCACCTGTTTGTGGATGGCAGACAATAAACAGTTGGCGCTCCTTGTGTTTGTCAGATGATCCTCTCTACTGGTGGTCTGTCGAGGACATCCTGAGTCCAGTCACCTTGTGTGTGTGCCCTCACGCATCCACTGGTCCCAGCACCTCCTAACAGTCTGGTCAGAATGGCCAGGTGGGGGACAATTCATTGATACAACCATCCAGCTTCTCACATTCCAAGAATGCATCCCTCTCAAATTCTATTGACTGGACAAAATCTCTTCTTCGTGTTGTAGAGGCGTCTAGTGGTCAACAAGCTCTACACAAGCGGGAGAAGGTCACTACACACAAGGAGCCTCCAAGAGCCTCTTTATGGGCCAAGGGTGGAACCACTTTTAGGGCCTCATGGGGCAAGACCGTTCATCTAACCCCACCACAACTCTAAACATTTGCATATCTGCCTGACATGTAACAGTGAAACGACAACTCCTTCTAGGTGCTTGATATTTTTTTTTACTGAGAGCGTATCTCACTTGATAAATTATCACTTGTTAATTTAGCACTTGAACTTTTCTCACTTTGCGCCTAATGTTTAATATTTATTTAAAAACATCATCAACTTTTTCCATGACATCTGCAGCTAATAAAGATATTAACTGAGAAGTAGAGGTGTGAGGGACTTCTTCTACCAGGTCAGGTTAATGGAAGCCACCGGCAGTGATAATGAGATGCATCGTAAATAAAGCAGAAGAGTAATATGTAAATGATCACTCCCTGTTTTACTTACATATACTACCTCAACTGCGTGTAAAATCTCCCATAGCAGTCGAGTTCAGTAATAAAATAAAATTTGCGGACGATGGGGGCATTTTTGGACACGTAGTCTCTACCTCGTGCTTCAGTTCCATCAATAGAACACATGACCTGTTGATGGATCTGCCATAGGCAATACCAGATCCGACCTTGTGTAGTTTTCTAAATAGTCCAAAACTGCGTCTGAATAATGTCTATGTCAGTGTTTCCCGACCTTTTCAGCTTTACATCGGGGTCAGAGGGGAAGCTGCTGCTCCGACCCCTGTGTAGTGGCTGGCGCTGGTAATTGTAGGCGCAGCTCTCATTGAAATCAATGGAAGCTGAGCCTGTAGTGACAATTGTGGGAGGGGCTGTCATTGAAATCAATGGAAGCTGAGCTTGAAAATGCAGGTGCAGCTTCCATTGATTTCAATGAGATCTGTGCCTGCAATTATGAGTACCAGCCACTACACATGGATCAGAGCAACGGCTTCCACTCTGACCCCGGTGTATCATGGTGGGTGCTGCCTGGAAAAGCCATTTTATGTTGGCTGACTGAATGCAAGCATGGGAGTCGGGACAACTGATTCGGGAATCACTGGTCTATGTGTATCATATTATCCTAATAAAGGGCCATTGCACCAAAGATTTTCAAAACAGCTCAATGTGTATCACAAGAAGATGCAGATCTTGCAGATTTCTTTTTGGTTCATGTAGGTCAGCTGAAGCACACAGCGTTGGGGCCACCAGTAAATTTCAGGGTGGGTGCACTGTACAGCAAAGGATGTTGGAGCCTAAGATGGCAGGATAGTGGGTGGCCTACCAATATACCTACATATGTTTATAAATGGACAAACTAGCCAGTTTATTATATGGAAGTATAGACTGGCTGATATGCTAAATATCTGTATGTACTGCAGCGAGTGCACTGTGCCAAGGGCTACTCATACAAGGGTGAGGGGCTGGTGGCTCTCTCCTCACTCAAGGCCCACCAGGGGATCCACTAGTTCAACTGTGGGTCAATCTGAGCCTGGAAACATATGAGTTGTATATGTTTTTATGGACTCCCCAAGAACAGATTAGAGGATACTTTAATCATAGGACATTATTAAATCAAATTATTAAACAGCATGTATGCAAGTACTTGGATGAAAATGGAGTAATTAAGCAGAGACAGCATGGGTTTGTAACAAACAAGTCATGCCAGATGAATCTAATTTCCTTCTATGACAGAATCACCAACTGGGTTGATCAGGGAAATGCGGTGGATATAGTATATCTTGACTTCAGTAAAGCATTTGACAAAGTATCTCATTGCATACTTATTGAAAAAAATGACCAAATATGGGATTGACAAGGCAACTGTTAGGTGGAATCACAACTGGCTGAGTGATCGCACTCAAAGAGTGGTCATAAATGGCTGCACATCAAAGTGGAAGAATGTATCAAGTGGGGTACCACAAGGCTCTGTCCTAAGCCCAGTGTTGTTCAACATTTTTATAAATGACCTAGAGGAGGATATTGATGGGAAAATAATCAAATTTGCTGATGACACAAAGCTAGGAGGGATAGCTAACACTAGGGAAGAGAGAGAGTATTCAAAAAGATCTAGAAAAGCTTGAACAGTGGCAGCGACTAACAGAATGGTATTTAACAAGGAGAAATGCAAAGTCCTACATCGGGGCAAGGAAAATGAAAGAAGCACATACAGAATGGGAGGAATTGGGCTAAGCAGCAGCACATGTGAAAAAGACTTGGGTATACTAATAGATCACAGACTGAACATGAGTCAACAATGTGATGTAGCAGCCAAAAAGGCAAACAGAATTCTGGGATGTATTAAGAGAAGCATAGAGTCTAGATCACATGAAGTCATTATCCCCCTCTGGTCTTTCTTAGTCAGACCTCATCTGGAATACTGTGTCCAGTTCTGGGCATCCCACTTTAAAAAAAGACATCGACAAACTGGAGCAAGTTCAGAGAAGAATTACCAAGATGGTGAGCGGTCTGCAAATCATGTCCTATCAGGAATAGTTGAAGGATCTGGGAATGTTTAGCTTGTAATAAAGAAGGCTGAGAGAAGACTTAATAGCGGTCTACAAATATGTGAAGGGCTGTCACACTGCAGAGGGGTCAGCCCTATTCTCATGTGTACAAGGAAAGACTAGAAGCAATGGGATGAAACTGAAAGGGAGGAGACACAAATTAGATATTAGAAAAAACTTTCTGACAGTGAGGGTGATCAATGAGTGGAACAGGTTACCACGGGAGGTGGTGAGTTCTCCTTCCATGGAAGTCTTCAAAAAAAGGCTTGAAAAATATCTCTCTGGGATGATTTAGTGATCCTGTACTGAGCAGGGGGTTGGACCCGATGACCCTGGAGGTCCCTTCCAACTCTAGCATTCTATGACACTTGTACTGCAACCACACTATATGAACCCACTATATCCATAGGGATTGTCACTCCACATCCCTAAGCAAAACAATAGATGATACAAATATATTGATTTTTAGCATTTTCAGCTATAGTTGAAGGTCACGATGGTGAGAATCAGCGATCTTGGTTATGTATGATCATGTGTGGTATTTCTGTGTTTGAACCTGCTCATTAAAGATGTCGGTGGTATACCAGCTACTATTTCAGGTGGTTGTGTTCACGCACAGCATTTTTCTTGAAAATTGATGCCATTTTTCAAGCACTGTTTTTGAGCTAAAGCCAAAAATGGATTTAAAATAATGGGAAATATAAAGGAAGGACTTTTATTTCTTCCTCCTACTGCATCACGTTTGGCTTTGGCTCAAGAGGCTGCATCTAAAACTGCTAAAAAAAAAACCTGTGTGGGAAATCACCTTTAACCTGTTCAACTCTAGGAGAATAATACAGGATGGGCCTTGGAAAAGTAGTCTGCTCCGACAATACTGCAACAAGAAGAATGAGCTGATTATGGCTTTTCTTTTTTTTAAAAGCTTGGTCGATTTACCCACATTACAAAAGATGTTGTAAGTGGTCCCTGTTCACTTCTATGCACCTCTGGGTGCATCATAACATATTGGCTGAAACTGCCTGCAGCTCTTCAGCGGTGTTGCTGCAGATAGTGTTTGTGATTAGAGATGAGCGAGCACCAAAATGCTTGGGTGCTCGTTACTCGGGACGAAAATTTCGCGATGCTCGAGGGTTCGTTTCGAATAACGAACCCCATTGAAGTCAATGGGCGACCCGAGCATTTTTGTATATCGCCGATGCTCGCTAAGGTTTCCATTTGTGAAAATCTGGGCAATTCAAGAAAGTGATGGGAACGACACAGCAACGGATAGGGCAGGCGAGGGGCTACATGTTGGGCTGCATCTCAAGTTCACAGGTCCCACTATTAAGCCACAATAGCGGCAAGAGTGGGCTCCCCCCCCTCCCAACAATTTTTACTTCTGAAAAGCCCTCATTAGCAATGCATACCTTAGCTAAGCACCACAAAAACAAAGCACAATCACTTCCTGCATGACACTCCACTGCCACTTCTCCTGGGTTACATGCTGCCCAACCCCCCCCCCCCCCCCCCCACGCACGACCCAGTGTCCACAGCACACACCAAAGTGTCTCTGCGCAGCCTTCAGCTGCCCTCATGCCACGCCACCCTCATGTCTATTTATAAGTCCGTCTGCCATGAGGAGGAACCGCAAGCACACACTGCAGAGGGTTGGCACGGCTAGGCAGCGACCCTCTTTAAAAGGGGCAGGACGATAGCCCACAATGCTGTACAGAAGCAATGAGAAATATAATCCTGTGCCA
Source organism: Eleutherodactylus coqui (assembly GCF_035609145.1). Taxonomy (NCBI): domain Eukaryota; kingdom Metazoa; phylum Chordata; class Amphibia; order Anura; family Eleutherodactylidae; genus Eleutherodactylus; species Eleutherodactylus coqui. The sequence goes on from NC_089849.1 coordinate 53,698,424, forward strand.
CCGCCATCAGGAGCTGCACACGTGGGCATAGCAATGGGGAACCTATGTGCCACACACTATTCATTCTGTCAAGGTGTCTGCATGCCCCAGTCAGACCGGGTTTTTTTATAAATAGTCACAGGCAGGTACAACTCCGCAATGGGATTCCGTGTGCACCCACAGCATGGGTGGCTCCCTGGAACCCACCGGCTGTACATAAATGTATCCCATTGCAGTGCCCTGGACAGCAGAGCTAACATCAGATTAAATGCATGTGGGCTTCGGCCCACACTGCATGCCCCAGTCAGACTGGGGTTTTTTATAAGTAGACACAGGCAGGTACAACTCCCTATTGTGAAGTCCGTGTGGACCGACAGCATGGGTGGGTCCCAGGAAGCCACCGGCAGTACATAAATATATCCCATTGCAGTACCCAGCACAGCTGAGGTAATGTCATGTTTAATGCAGGTGTGCTTGGGCCCACACTGCATGCCCCAGTCAGACTGGGGTTCTTAAGAAGTGGACACATGCAGATACAACTCAGTGTGGACCGACAGCATGGGTGGGGCCCAGGAAGCCACCGGCGGTACATAAATATATCCCATTGCATTGCCCATCACAGCTGAGGTAATGTCATGTTTAATGCAGGTGGGCTTGGGCCCACACTGCATGCCCCAGTCAGACTGGGGTTCTTTAGAAGTGGACACATGCAGTTACAACTCCGTGTGGACCGACAGCATGGGTGGGTCCCAGGAAGCCACCGGCGGTACAAAAATATATCCCATTGCATTGCCCATCACAGCTGAGGTAATGTCATGTTTAATGCAGGTGGGTTTGGGCCCACACTGCATGCCCCAGTCAGACTGGGGTTCTTTAGAAGTGGACACATGCAGTTACAACTCCGTGTGGACCGACAGCATGGGTGGGTGCCAGGAAGCCACCAGCGGTACATAAATATATCCCATTGCATTGCCCATCACAGCTGAGGCAATGTCATGTTTAATGCAGGTGGGCTTCGGCCCACACTGCATGCCCCAGTCAGACTGGGGTTCTTTAGAAGCGGACACATGCAGTTACAACACCGTGTGGACCGACAGCATGGGTGGGTGCCAGAAAGCCACCGGCGGTACATAAATATATCCCATTGCAGTGCCCAGCACAGCTGATGTAACGTCAGCTTTAATGCAGGTGGGCAAAAAATTAATTGGATTACACTGTAGGCGAGGGCCCAAAAAAATTGGTGTACCAACAGTATTAATGTACCTCAGAAAAATTGCCCATGCCCAACCAAGAGGGCAGGTGAAACCCATTAATCGCTTTGGTTAATGTGGCTTAATTTGTAACTAGGCCTGGAGGCAGCCCAGTTAAAATAAAAATTGGTTCAGGTGAAAGTTTCAACGCTTTAATGAGCATTGAAACGTATAAAAATTGTTTACAAAAATTATATGACTGAGCCTTGTGGGCCTAAGAAAAATTGCCCGTTCGGCGTGATGACTATCCAGCGACATACTGTCTTCCCCTGCCTCCGTTTCCAAGCGCAAAGCGTCTGCCTTTATGCTTTGCAGGGAACTTCTCAAGAGGCATAGCAGAGGAATGGTGACGCTAATGATTGCAGCATCCCCGCTCACCATCTGGGTAGACTCTTCAAAGTTTCCAAGAACCTGGCAGATGTCTGCCAACCAGGCCCACTCTTCTGTAAAGAATTGAGGAGGCTGACTCCCACTGCGCCGCCCATGTTGGAGTTGGTAATCCACTATAGCTCTACGCTGCTCATAGAGCCTGGCCAACATGTGGAGCGTAGAGTTCCACCGTGTGGGCACGTCGCGCAGCAGTCGGTGCACTGGCAGATGAAACCAATGTTGCAGGGTGCGCAGGGTGGCAGCGTCCGTGTGGGACTTGCGGAAATGTGCGCAGAGCCGGCGCACCTTTCCGAGCAGGTCTGACAAGCGTGGGTAGCTTTTCAGAAAGCGCTGAACCACCAAATTAAAGACGTGGGCCAGGCATGGCACGTGCGTGAGGCTGCCGAGCTGCAGAGCCGCCACCAGGTTACGGCCGTTGTCACACATGACCATGCCTGGTTGGAGGCTCAGCGGCGCAAGCCAGCGGTCGGTCTGCTCTGTCAGACCCTGCAGCAGTTCGTGGGCCGTGTGCCTCTTCTCTCCTAAGCTGAGTAGTTTCAGCACGGCCTGCTGACGCTTGCCCACCGCTGTGCTGCCACGCCGTGCGACACCGACTGCTGGCGATGTGCTGCTGCTGACACATCTTGATTGCGAGACAGAGGTTGCATAGGAGGAGGAGGGTGGTTTAGTGGAGGAAGCATACACCGCCGCAGATACCACCACCGAGCTGGGGCCCGCAATTCTGGGGGTGGGTAGGACGTGAGCGGTCCCAGGCTCTGACTCTGTCCCAGCCTCCACTAAATTCACCCAATGTGCCGTCAGGGAGATATAGTGGCCCTGCCCGCCTGTGCTTATCCACGTGTCCGTTGTTAAGTGGACCGTGGCAATAACCGCGTTGGTGAGGGCGCGTACAATGTTGCGGGAGACGTGGTCGTGCAGGGCTGGGACGGCACATTGGGAAAAGTAGTGGCGACTGGGAACTGAGTAGCGCGGGGCCGCCGCCGCCATCATACCTTTGAAAGCCTCCGTTTCCACAACCCTATACGGCAGCATCTCCAGGCTGATAAATTTGGCTATGTGCACGTTTAACGCTTGAGCGTGCAGGCGCGTAGCGGCGTACTTGCGCTTGCGTTCCAACACTTGCGCTAGCGACGGCTGGACGGTGCGCTGAGAGACATTGGTGGATGGGGCCGAGGACAGCGGAGGTGAGGGTGTGGGTGCAGACCAGGAGACGGTAGTGCCTGTGTCCTGAGAGGGGGGTTGGATCTCAGTGGCAGGTTGGGGCACAGGGGGAGAGGCAGCGGTGCAAACCGGAGGTGGTGAATGGCCTTCGTCCCACCTTGTGGGGTGCTTGGCCATCATATGTCTGCGCATGCTGGTGGTGGTGAGGCTGGTGGTGGTGGCTCCCCGGCTGATCTTGGTGCGACAAAGTTTGCACACCACTGTTCGTCGGTCGTCTGCACTCTCAGTGAAAAACTGCCAGACCTTTGAGCACCTCGGCCTCTGCAGGGTGGCATGGCGCGAGGGGGCGCTTTGGGAAACAGTTGGTGGATTATTCGGTCTGGCCCTGCCTCTACCCCTGGCCACCGTACTGCCTCTTCCAACCTGCCCTGCTGCTGCACTTGCCTCCCCCTCTGAAGACCTGTCCTCAGTAGGCATAGCAAACCAGGTGGGGTCAGTCACCTCATCGTCCTGCTGCTCTTCCTCCGAATCCTCTGTGCGCTCCTCCCTCGGACTTACTCCAATTACTACTACCTGAGTGATAGACAACTGTGTCTCATCGTCATCGTCCTCCTCACCCACTGAAAGCTCTTGAGACAGTTGCCGGAAGTCCCCAGCCTCATCCCCCGGACCCCGGGAACTTTCCAAAGGTTGGGCATCGGTCACGACAAACTCCTCCAGTTTGAGAGGATTCAGAACCATTGCTGCCCATTCTGGGCAGGGGCCTGAGAACAGTTCCTGGGAGTCTGCCTGCTCCTCAGAATGTGTCATTGTAATGGAGTGAGGAGGCTGGGAGGAAGGAGGAGCAGCAGCCAGAGGATTCAGAGTTGCAGCAGTGGACGGCGCAGAATTCTGGGTGGTCGATAGATTGCTGGATGCACTTTCTGCCATCCACGACAGGACCTGCTCACACTTCTCATTTTCTAATAAAGGTCTACCGCGTGGACCCATTAATTGTGAGATGAATGTGGGGACGCCAGAAACATGCCTCTCTCCTAATCCCGCAGCAGTCAGCTACGATACACCTGGATCAGGAGCTCGGCCTGTGCCCACACCCAGACTTGGGCCTCCGCGTCCTCGCCCGCGTCCACGTCCTCTAGGCCTACCCCTACCCCTCAGCATGGTGTATTACCAGTAGTGCAGAAACAGAACGCTGTAATTAAATGTGCCGCTTATTGGCCTGTGGTTGGAGGCTGACTTCGCTTACGGAACGCACAGCAGAGCCAGGAAAGAATTTTGCGCAAGCCTGCTGTAACACTTAGCTGGCTGCGTATTAATTAGAACTACTACCCCCAGCAGAGACGCAGTACACTCAGGACGGTCACAGGCAGCCCAAATAGAATGTTTTTTCCCAAATTGTCTTGGAAAAGCCCACTGCCTATATACACAGTATATCTCTTTCACTGTCCCTGGCTCACCACTACTGGCCCTGGACTATGTAAAATTACTGCAGACTGTTTCCCTCTGGACAGGATGACAGCGGTGATGTGTAACGCACAGCAGAGCCAGGAAAGAATTTTGCGCAACCCTGCTCTAACACTTAGCTGGCTGCGTATTAATTAGGACTACTACCCCCAGCAGAGACGCAGTACACTCAGGACGGTCACAGGCAGCCCAAATAGAATGTTTTTTCCCAAATTGTCTTGGAAAAGCCCACTGCCTATATACACAGTATATCTCTTTCACTGTCCCTGGCTCACCACTACTGGCCCTGGACTATGTAAAATTACTGCAGACTGTTTCCCTCTGGACAGAATGACAGCGGTGATGTGTAACACACAGCAGAGCCAGGAAAGAATTTTGCGCAAGCCTGCTGTAACACTTAGCTGGCTGCGTTTTAATTTAGGACTACTACCCCCAGCAGAGACGCAGTACACTCAGGACGGTCACAGGCAGCCTAAATAGAATGTTTTTTCCCACATTTTTTTGGAAAAGCCCACTGCCTATATACACAGTATATCTCTTTCACTGTCCCTGCCTCACCACTACTGGCCCTGGACTATGTAAAATTACTGCAGACTGAGGACGCAATGCTCTGCACGGCCGATATACAAAAAAAAAAATGTGCAACACTGCAAAAAGCAGCCTCAACAGTACTGCACACAGTCAGATGTGGCCCTAAGAAGGACCGTTGGGGTTCTTGAAGCCTAAAATCACTCCTAACACTCTCCCTATAGCAGCTCCACCATCAGCAGCACTTTTCCTGATCTATGTCAGAATGCATCTGTGGCGAGCCGCGGGCGGGGCAGATTTTAATACTTGGGTGTCACCTGATCTCCCCAGCCACTCACTGCAGGGGGGTGGTATAGGGCTTGAACGTCGCAGGAGGAAGTTGTAATGCCTTCCCTGTCTTTCTATTGGCCAGAAAAGCGCGCTAACGTCTCAGAGATGAAAGTGAAAGTAACTCGAACATCGCGTGGTGCTCGCCTCTAGTAACGAGCATCTCGAACACGCTAATACTCGAATGAGTACGTTCGCTCATCTCTATTTGTGATGTTTTTCTTAATTTCATCCAGGGTATGCGGATTATTCTATTTTAAATTTCCCCACAGATAAACATCACATGTAGACAGGTCTGGGGAATGGGATGGCCATAACCCCTTGCTTCCATTTCCCTCCTCTGTAAACAGTTCTTGAACCCACGTCAGTGAGTCATGGATGGTTTGACATGTTGCCCCATTTTGTTGGAAAACGCAGTATATTCCTTCTTCTGGTGTTAGTTGGTCATAAAGCTGCTCAAACATATCCAGATAAACCACAGAATTCGCAGGTGATTGGAAGAAAATTGGGCCATATTCTTGTTCCTGACACTAAGCCTCAGTTTTTCCATGTTTGCGACAGACCCAGTTTGGCGCTATTTCTGAACCAGGCTTTGAATACAATGTTCAGCAGGTGGTTTTGTACCTGGGAACTTGTTGGCGAAGACTTGTTGTGTTTCCTTAATTGATCCACTTCGCATATACTCTTCCACAATAACTATTGGCTGTTGCAGTACGAACACCATCTTTATGATGTGATGTGCACAGAAGGACTAAATAAATGTAGCAGGGTACAAATAAAGCCAGAACACTGCACACAGGACGTCACAACCTTACCGAACACTATGCAAGAAGCTATGACCTCCAAAGAAAGTGGTGCCAGGATCCGAGGTGGGCTACTATTCCGTGGCCCACCCTGTATAGTTTAAAAAAGTGGAACTTTGGTGTTTGATCCGTGTTGCCTATCATAAAACAAGCCCAACAAAGGTACAATAATCTTATTTTATCTGTTTACATACTTAGTAAGTTCTACATTGTTTTAGCTGACAGTGCGCTGATAGAGATCTCCCGATATATGAGACATTAAGTGCTTCGCAAGCACCAAGGAAGTTGTTAAAGCTAGCTTCCTACCTCACACCACTGTTTGCAATCTCCTGCACAAGACACATGGAGGAGGAATTATGATTATTCCTTTTGGAGCAGCAGCCCAAATGTATTGATGATCAGTCATCAAGAGAACCTATGTAACTTGTATCCACCGAAAAGTATAGGTAAGTAGTGATTAACATCATATCTCACATTAGAGTGAAATCTAGCAATAATACTATAATACAACTGCAAATGACCCTCCATAGTTATAACACCTATGGCCAATGGATCCAAAACTGTCTAATAGAGATGAGCGAGCATACTCGCTAAGGGCAAATACTCGAGAGAGTATTGTCCTTAGCGAGTACCTCCCCGCTCGTGAGAAAAGATTCGGGTGCCTGGGGAAGTGAGCGGTGAGTTGCGGGATTGAGCAGCAGGGTGCCGGGGGGAAGGGAGAGAGATATCCCCCACGTTCCTCAACGCTCTCCCCCCGCCGCTCCCCGGCCCCCGCCAGCACCCAAATCTTTTCTCACGAGCGGGCAGGTACTCGCTAAGGACAATACTCGCTCAATAACACATCCCTTGTTTTATCACACCATGTTCCTTTGCAGTTTTTCGGCACCTAGTAGTAAAGAGAATGTGATCAATATCCCTTCTCCGAGCCCCCCAGAGCAGCTGCATGGCCCATCTCTATGATATGTATGTCCTTGCCTGTGAGTGTCCTCAATAACAGAATTAGTCGTGACTTTCTTCATAGCGGACTTACATCATGCAAAATGCAATTATGTTATAATGGAGTTATGATATAAAGCTGTTTAAACCCAAATTGGTAGACAGTGGTGCATAGCCAATGAATTCAGTATTATCCCAACATTGGATTATACGTAAAGAATGACGGCCCAGTCTGCTGCAGATTACAGTATTTCATTTGACTTTCACAAAAATTTGCATTATGCATAGGATTTTACTTTATATTTACACTTTTTGCATTTCCGTGTATACAGATGTTGTTGCTAAACTGTGCATGAGAGTCACTAGGCCAATGTGTCAGGATTCTGGCATAAATCGTAGTAAAAACAGGAGAGTACATTGCATGTGCTAATTTATTATTCGTTTTACACACTTTTTCCTCCTTCTTCAAGAGTTTCAAAAGTTTTCTTTTTTAAGAATGAATAACATTTTTTCCAAAAATATTGGTTTAAACTTGATATTTATCATATAGAAGGTGTCAAATTGACGGAATTTGTCCAATTTTAGCATTTCATCACCACTGAAATTAGACAAAATCTGAACCATTTCAACAAGATCCATCAGCAGTAAATGGAGGGAATGATGATTGACCAGCCCTAATCTAAAGCCCCTGGGAAGAAGATGCAGCAAATGCATCAAGAGGAACAATTTGGTACATCTTGGGGAGTCCGTGTGCCGCAAACTGACCTAGGAGTTGGTGTTGATTTCTGCAATCATTTCTGGCATAGAATATATCACGTCTGTCAGACTACGGACAGCATCACTCCTCTGCAAAGCCTCAATCACTTTTTTAGAAACGTGAGAAGAGCAGCTGAAAAGAGCTATAAAGTTGTACATTTTTGGTAATAGGAAACTTTTTTTGTATCACAATAGTGTTGTGCGACCCTTCATTAATTCCTCCCCACGTACATGGATTTATTCGATTAAAATTATGTTTTTTTTGCACTGTTTTGGAAAGTTTGTTAATAAAGTTAATAAAATATCATCCTTTGCATTAAAAAAAAAAATTAAGAGTTTCTTGGTTTGTTTTGCTTGATAGATGACCCTAAGGCTGGTTTCATATATGGCCACATGTAAGCCTCTGTATAGCGGGTGAAGCACTAGGACCCCTATTATTTGCCATATCATTTGCCATGTGATATAGCAACAAGACAATTACATCTACTAATATAGTAACATAGTATGGAAGGTCAAAAAAAACATATGTCCATCCAATTCAGCCTATTATCTCCCCCCACCAATGTTGATCAAGAGGAAGGTTAAAAAAAAAAGACCAATGAGGTGGAAACCCATTTAAGGGAAAGAATTCCTTTCTGACTCCAATCTGGCAATCAGAATAATCCCTGGATCACCCACCCTTCTGAAGTAATTTGTGACTATAACATATAATATTGTAATGCTAAAGAAAGGAGTCCAGGCCCCCCTTGAACTCTTTTATCGAATTCACCATCACCACATCCTCAGGCAGAGAGTTCCATAGTCTCACTGCTCTTACAGTAAAGAACCTCCTTCTATGTTGGTGTAGAAACCTTTCCTCTAGATGTAGAGGGCGCCCCCTTGTTACAGTCACAGTCCTGGGTATAAATAGATGATGGGAGAGATCTCTGTATTGTTCCCGGATATTGATATTAATTATTTACTATTACATAGATTTGATTTCATAACATTTACGGGTCATTTCAGTTCTCGAAAACAAGCAACTAAAAGCCAATCCCCCTCCTTTCTCTGTTCCGAATTCTGGATGTTTTTGCTGAACTTTTAGTGATTCTATGAGCAGTGGCCATAAGAGACTCAATGGAATAATGGAGAAATGAGAGGGGAACAAAAGCAGTCGTGACTTCTCTTTTTTATGCTATGACTAACGTTTCTTTGGAAGTGTTTGTTACGTCCGAGCCAACTTGTCAAGAACACAGCTTACGGGAGCATGAGATTTGTTAAAAAAATACTTTTTTATAGCCAAATTTAAGTAGAAGTTTCTTCCCCTAGAAATACCATCGAAGACACAGAGGCTTTCTCTAAAGAAGATATACGGAGTAAACTAACAAAAATGTGTTATCTTTGTGAAAGGGCTTTTTCAGGACTCCAATATTGATGACGTATTCTTATAATTGGTCGTCAATATCAGATTGGTGTGGGTCCACCGTTCAGAACCCCATCTTGGGCGAGTGCTGTAACCTCTTCAATGCATACCCGGCATGGCACCATACATCTTGTAGTGGCGGTGCCAGGTAGAGTAGATCAATCTCATTTACTTGAATGGGACTGATTTGCTCTCAGGCCACGTGACAAATGAACATGACATCACAGGTCTGAGAAGAGGTGGCAGTGTTCACCCGAGCAGCGGACCCCACCAATCGGATACTGATGACTATCCTGAGGATGGGTCCTCAGTATTTTAGTCCTAGAATACTGATTTAACTAGTTCACTGTTGCAGCTAAGTCCTGGGTAATCAAGTTATTTTTGGTATTTACACCCTACGTTAACCGCTTCACGACAGCCATATATGTTCTATATACGTTCTAACTGCATGTACCCCATGCAGCTCGGAAATTGTATAAATAAAAGTCCACAGCATATACTGAGTATGCACTGGGCTCAGGAACCAGTACCCTCATGCAACAACCACGATCGGAGAAAAATCAGATCGCAACTGTTAACCCTTTAAATGCCCCAAGCAACCCTGCCAAAATAAGATAACGGGGGGAGGGGGGGTCATGACAACCTGTGGCCTTCTGAAGCTTGCTAGGGCTGCCATGATACTATAGCATTGCATTATGCTGTATAGGGGATCAAACAATGGCAAGTTCGATTCCCCTAAAATAACTAAGGTAAAGACATTTTGTATTCTTGCAAAAAATTTAAAAAAATGAAAGTATAAAAAACACCCCTTTTTCCTAGTTGTTGCATCAAAACATTTTAAAAAAATGTAAAAATTGGTATCACTGCATCTGTAAAGCTCCAACCTATTAACCCTTTGCAATCCACTGTCTGACGTCTGAAGACATTCTGATTAAAGGCTGTACAGCTCCAATGTCAAAAAACGTCCAGCAGGGTATTCTTACTGTATATTACTGGCCACTCTGTTGTCTGGGGCCTCTCCAGCATGTCTTATACTGCATTACTGTCTCTAGCCAGCAGACGGCGCCACTGTATAATGGCAGAAAGAGAAAGCCCCCTAGGAAACCCTGAATCCAAAATTGGATTGCAAAGGGTTAAAATATTACATTATTAATCCCACACTGTGAACGTTGAAAAAAGAATACGCAGTGCCACAATTCAGCTTTTTTTGGTCACCCTGTCTCCCCGAAAAAAAATTGAATAAGGCTGCCTGCAGACGGGCGGGTCGGATCCAGCGGTGAGAATTCTCGCCGCGGGACACGACCCGAGCGCCTGCAGGGTGAGTGAGTGACATTTCTGTGTGGAGCTCTGCGAGCCCCGCACAGAAATAGAGCATGCCGCGATTTGTTTGCCGCGCGATATTTCGCCAAATCGCGGCCGTCTGCATAGGATTGCGTTTGTTAACGCAATCCTATGCAGGCTTCCAGCAGCGGAAATTCCACAGGAAATCCCGCTGCGGAACTTCTGCTCGTGTGCAGGGGGCCTAAAAAGTAATTTTAAAAAATGTTATACGAACCCCAAAATGGAACCAATAAAAACTACAGGTCATCCTGCAAAAAACAAGCCCTCACACCGCGCTATCCCAGGGAAAAAAAAGTTATAATACTTTGAAAGTGGGAATGGGAATGCCAAAACTGCGGAATGTAAACCGGACACAGGAGCATCAATGACCCTTAGTCATGAAAGGGTTAATGTCCAAGTCAGACTTTAATTGCCTAATTAGACTTTTTGACTATGTTTTGTGGATAAAGTGTGATCGGAATTCCTATATAATGATGGTGATGGGCTATAGATGGATGATCCTATGTAAAAATAGTGGAAAAGGAGGAGTTTGGAGTTGAGGCTTTGCATGTTATATAGATATACTGTACAATATGACATAACAGCCACATGATAGGTATGATAGAGGGTTTGTATGGGTGAATAAGACAGACCTAGACCCCATTACTAGAATTAGAGCTGGGTATTGGATATCTGTGTTATCAATGACTGCCTTGTGTTATATAGCCGTCTGCTGTCTTCGCTTCCCTCCTCTCTCATTCATTTGCAGTCGTTAATGTAGTGCTTACTTGCGGTTCCCTCTAGGCCTCTGTAACACTCCCCATCTGACTTCAGACTGGCTGCGTTTAATAGGCAGCGTAAATAGAAGTTAGTGTACCGTTCACTAACATCTCTATCTATTGTCCGGAGATTAAATACATGCCACAAATGGTTCACGCTTCATCTGCCTGCAAACCTTGTTTCATTGCTCTCGACTCAGAGTATACGGGAATATTAAATTAATTTGCAGGTTCCAAGTAAGAGGCGAGAAGGGAAAAAGAGAAGAAAGGTTTCTTCTACAGGGCATTTAGAGACAGCATTAATCATGGTGTAAAGCCTGCAGAAGTGTGGGTGATGGCAGGAAGGACAGAAGCATGTCAGCCTGGATCTAGACTTGACTTCTGACATGACGTCTGGCATACATAAGTAGATATGAAGCGTATATACTCTAAGTATGGCATCGCAGGCACTTAAAGGTCTACAAACTTTCAAAAAACCATATGGCAGATCTACATAGGGAGGGTAGGGGTGGCCGCTCTAGGCCCGGGACACCTGGGGGCTTGTCCACCGGTATCTGCTCCCAATACTACAGCAGGTAGAACTTTCACTATATACACGCACGGACTGCCATCTCCAATCTGGTCAAGCAATGCGCTTTCCCTTCCCAGCAAAGGCCATTGAGTTCAGGATCCAAGGGAGGAGTGAGTTCCCACTGCAAGAAAACATGACCAGACGAGAAACTGTAGTCTGTGCATGTATGTAGTGAAAGTTTTACCTGCTACAGTATTAGAAGGCAAGAGGTAGGCTCTATACTGGATCATAGAGGGGTTGCTGTTACTTAGTGGGGCTACAGAGCGGCCATAGGGAGTGTACTATTACCTATGAGGGCCATAGCGGGCAAATTGCTACTATGGGGGGGCACTGAGAAGTTAACTAGAGGTTGTAGCAACACAATCGGGAGAATGTGCAGAGGTGCTGTGGTTGGAAGAAATCTCAGTTTTGGCCCAGAAGTAAGAATACTGAATACAGACAACTCCAAACAGAGATAACATCACCTATGATCACTGGAGGTAACTGCACTGTAATCACTATCACTGTGCTGCTATTTGAGCATATTATATGGTAACTGCATTATTTATAGGTAGCTGAGCCACTGTACATACATAAGTCAATAGTATCTAAGCTCACCGAATTGTGTTACAGAATATATATATTGTACGTAGTGAATGTTTTACCTGCTGCAGTATTAGGAGGCGAGAGGCAGGCTCTATACTGGAGCACCGAGGGGTTACCATTACTTAGTGGGGCTACATAGAGGCAAGAGTGGGTGCACTATTCATTTTCGGAGGGGTTGGCAAGTCATATAAGCAACCCCTGACCCATGGTCTAGTTAATCTGCCAAGCACATACGACAGTTGGCCAGTCCAACAGAAATCAGTGGGTTTTAACGACTTTTCTCCAATGTGTATGGGGGCCTTTAATAAGGGTCCTTTTACACAGAGCAGTTAATCATTGGACGAGTGAACGAGCCATTTGCTTTCATATGACGTCCATTTACATGCGCAGATGACCAGCTCATTCCGTCTGTCAAGGGAGTTCAGAAATGCCTGCGAATAGTTTATGAACTACTGACTGATCACCTTTTACATGCAACGACTGGCAAACGACGAGCAATGATTTTTATGCCTGCATTAAATGAACGCCGAATGATAAGCGAACAAATTATTGGTCAGGTTAAATTGTTGCCCGTGTTTACGCTGAATGATTCTTTCACGTTCGCATGACTTGAACGATAATGATTTTGCGTAAAAGGGCCCTAAGGATGGTTTCATACGGCCATATGCGCAACTGCGTTTGCTGCAACGGAGCATGGTTGTGCATGAAAGGGTTTTTTTATATAACCATATCACCCGTTTAAGTATTTCTTCTAATGTGGGAGCTATGGAGTCAAAACTACGTCAAGCCCATGAGTTGGCCCTATGACATCTCCCCAAAGGGTATGTGATTATCTTCTGGGCTTCTGCTCTCCTCAGGTCTCACAGCATTATTAGGGTGCATTCACATGAGTGTGCGCGTGTGCCGTATATAGGTGCACACAAAAGTGAATGCAGGTCCATGCCCATTGCCCTCAATGGGGCCGCGGCTGCTGCCGAAGGCCCATTGCAAGCAATGGGCTGCCGGCAACCCCTGCAGTGATTTTCAGGGAAGCGCTTTAAATATAAGCCCTTTCCTGAAAATCATCTTGTTTGTGTAAAAACACACCTCACCTCTCCACTGCTGACGTGTAAATATTCCCCATGGAGAGTCCCCTTGTCACTGAACACTGTGACAGCACTGTCACAGTGATCAGTTGCAAGGGGAGTAAAGAATGCCCTGCCACAGCTGTCACAGCTGTGGCAGAGGATCGCAATGTTCTCCCATTGCTTTCAATGGGACCGGCACTTCTACAGTCCCATTGAAAGCAATGGGCTGCTGGAAAGGCCCATCCCTGAAAATCATCACTAGAATGTGTTATAAATTTTTAAAAAATTATACTCACCTCTCCTCAGCTGCCGGAACTCTAGCCTGTTTTGTTGGTGCGCCTAGCCTGTCTTCTCCATGCATTGACAGCTGTCATTCAGTGAATGGCTGAGAACTGCCTATGATCGTCTGAGTGTTCAGCCAATCAAATGCAGCCCTTTCAGCTTTTCAGGGGATTTTAAATCCCTGCCTGCTGAAAGAGCTTCAGAGCAGTGCAGGGAGAAGACAGGTTAGACGCGCCTGAGCCCCGGCAGCTGAGGAGAGGTGAGTATAATTTTTTTTAACACATTTTAGGGATGATTTTCAGGGAAGGGTTTATATTTAAACCCCCTCCCTGAAAATCACTGCAGGGCTTGCCAGCAGCCCATTGCTTTCAATGGGACTGCAGAAGTGTCAGTCCCGTTGAAAGCAATGGGAGAACATCGCAATCCTCTGCCACAGCTGTCACAGCTGTGACAGCTGTGGCAGGGGATTCTTTACTCCCCGCGGTGAGTCCTCTTGGCACTGATCACTGTGACAAGGGGACGTCCCGCTGGGAAATATGACGCGCTCCACGGACCTATGGTGCACGCACGTCCTATATTTTGCAGGTACGTGCATTTGCACGCCTATAAAACACGGACATGTGAACACACCATAGAGAACCAATGTTTTTGTGCGCACAACTGTACACACATAAACACGCTGGTGTGAATCCACCCTTAAACTAGGATGGAGAAATTGGCAAGATGGTCACTCTATTCTTCTCTTCTGCAAATAATGGGAAGAGGCAAACAAGTACCGAGTCCTCTTGCTTAACCAAGGTGCAATGGGTGGTATGGACGAGCAATATACATGGCATTCCATTTAGAGTTTCAATGTGGGAGTATTAGATTGCAAGTAATTCTGGGTTTGTTCAGCATCATTTACATGGAGCAATCAGTGCTTCTGTATGTACCCAATTGCTCCTTAGCACATACAGTTTCATTGTTTCCAGCGGCTCATTGCTGTTTACATGAAGAGATCTGCTGCAGATAGCAAATAATTTATGGTGCCACATAGTAGATGCAATTGCAGCATCCCATACGGTGACCCCGGACACAGGGCATACGTTGAGGAGCTGGGAGGGTAAGGTGGACGCTTGTCACGGCAGCACTTACCAGGTTCCCTCCCGGAGGGACACACATCGCCTCGGCCAGGGCAGCGCTGGGCCTCTTTCGGACACCCGTAGGAGAGGGATGGCCAATAAACCTGCGAACAGGCATTGAAGTGGTCACCATTCCATTACCCACCAGAATGACCGTCGGAGGTAAATAAATGAGCCGCAGACTTGTGTAATATACCTCAGCTCCCTGGGAATGGTCAGGGCCTGGCAAAACTTTACTTAATATGAACTGGGTACAAGGCACAATTATGCAAGATGGCCGTGCAGGCAAAACAGTAGACTTAAGGTCCAGGAGGAAAACACAGGATGACACCGGTCCTGCAGGCCAAGTTATCTGACAAACAAGGAAAATCTCCAGAGAAGGATAAGGGTAGGGACACTCCACAGACACTCCTGGTTATAGTACCTCTGCACGGTGATCTCGACCTGGTCTCTCCACTCTGATGCTCACACTCTCTCTCTCTCTTCTCCAGCTCTCACTCCTCTGTGGTTACAAGTATATGGATCCTCAGAAACAGCTCTTCCTCTTCCATTCTTCACCACATGAGGGCTGAAGTTACCCCCATGTGGTTGGCACTCTGGCACTCTTACTCAGGAATCCAGAAGAAATGGAACCAACAACGACAACAGCCATTCCTCTCACCCCAACACTCATATATCTCAACTCAAGCATACCACATGACTAGACAAATATTGATACATTCCAGACATCTCCCAGGCTTATGCAAACATTTAACTCCTCACTTGCTGCAACTGTGCAATACACATAACAAATGACTAGACAATCACCACAGCGCATCTACAAAAGACATGACATGTATGACACTTATGGAGGGGCAAGCAACATAGACTTCTGGCCACTACACAATCACCCTACAAATGAGTGTTTGCTCGTTTGTCACATGATCGATGGCAGCTTTGCATGGACAAGTGTCAGAGTGAATGAACATTCAAACAAATGGTTGTTCCCAGTCCTCGGCCTATGTAAATAGCCCTTGCGTCCGGCTGCTTCAACAGTAAATATTAGAAGGTGGTCAGAGCCTAACCTGAAAAGAAGACCATAACAAATTTAGGGGATGGCACTTGGGCAGAGGAAATGGATGGACAGATTCATAAGTGAATATGTGTATGTGCTAGGCTAGCCTTATATGGTGTTTGGGCACTACATTCAAGATAAATAGACCAGATCCCAATTGGTGTTGCTGTCTTAATAGTATGTATACATTTCCTCTATGGGTGTGTGCATGAATTAAAGTATGTATACTGTGGTCATTTATGTATATGTAACTATACGTGTGTAACTCTATAGAAGAATCATCTGCTGAACCCACTGTCTGCTGCATGTGGCTCACTAAAAAAAAAATTCATGACTCATGGCCTCTTCTCTTACTCACTGCCTCCTCTATGCATTGATGTCAATGCTGATAGCGTTGAAATCTCACCAATGCACTGTGTACCCCTCCGGCCACATCTTCCTTGCACATGCATATACACTATGACTTGAATGACGAACCGTGTACATGTTTACCAGAACACACGGCCGACGCATTCGGACGATTTCAGTGCCACCAGCACTAACGTCAATACGCAGGGGAAGCTGGCAAGTGGGAGGAGAGGCCGGGTTTCTTCTGTGAGCATATTAGCCTCTTACTCCCCACTTCTACACGAGCCAACCTAACCAACCAATCACCGTGAACCAGCCAAACCAAATAACCAATCACCGAGAATGAGCCAATTCAAATAACCAATCACCGTGAATCAGCCAACCAAAATAACCAATCACCAGGAATGAGTAAATCCAAACAACCAATCAGGTTGCGAATGCTGTGCATTTGGGGAGTAATATAGATATATGCCTTCTGTGATGCGCTGACTCGGAAGCATGATGGCACCGCTTCTTTAACTTGAGATGGTGCATTTACATATCGGGCGTGCAACTTGCAAAATAAGAATTTTTGGTGAAGCTGAAAGGCTCCATTTGTGTACAACCATGTTTGCCCGGCTTGTGTCATGCTGCATAACCCTTTAATGGTTGGTCATAGTTTTCCAATATATTTTTTTTTCATATACCCTCACACTATCACTATCAACCGTTTGTATGAAAGTTGAATTAGTCTATGGAAATATGGAACAAAAAGAGGTAAAAATGTAAATTTCATATGATGACCACCTACTTGTACAATCCGCACAAGATGAATGACTTTGCAAGCTCCCTCACAGTGAACCCAATGAAGAGCTGTAACCAGATGATGTGGCTAATTAAACAAGTGAGAAATTATAATATCGCTGAGAATATTATATATCCTGCTGCTAGAGCAAAAGGTTTTAATGATTGCAGGGTGAGAGCTTCTATTTATGGACTGGATTGGTTGCAAGGTATGTCGCCCTTTTTAGGGTTAACCCAACCTATAACACAAAGAGGATGGGTCCATACCGTACGTGTACGTGCCTAAGATTTCATACAGAGGTTATTCCTTATGGATTGAGATTATAAATGGGGCCATTGTATGCCATGTTACAAAGTTATTTTCCCGAAACGCGTTGCATAAATAAATTAACCCTTTGAGATACGGGTTTACGGCTGATCTCTCTGAATTCCGGAGCGCGGGGATCTTTTTTCTTTCGTTGATCCAATTCATCCCAGTCCATAGTGGGTTGCATTCCCCAGGACGACTCTCCAGGGAGCTGGATTGGGAACCAGAGATATATGTTCAAGGAGATTGCGGATCTAGGTGCCGGTAGATTCTCTATCCAGAGAGGTCCACCGAGCACCAGGTGAGTGCACACCTTTTCATTCACCATTTTGTTTTTTTGACCTTTACGAGGCGCTGATCTATTTATGTGTTTGTTATTTTCCCTGGAAGTAAAACAGCACTTAATGGAAGCACACCGCGTGCCTATGGCTACTGAATATGGAGCTCTAGGTACTCCATGTGCATATGGCTTTGCATCCATGCCTATGAGAAACACTTTCTTTTGAGCTTGTGTCAATACCTGGACCATTGAATTTTAGGGAGTCCAATTTCCCAACTTGCCAAATTAAATGACACCACGATTGTAAATGCCATATTGTAAGAGGGACCCTAGAACAGATTTTCAAGTGACGCCTTTGTTCAGGCGTATCCATAATTGAGCATTTATGACTGCTGGCAGACACTGCTAACAATGGAGATCACAGCATCAGATATATGAAAATAATGACTGGGGAACCTGTTAGGAGATCGATTATACATTGTGTTTGCATAGATTGCGGGTAAGGAATGAAACACATGATTTCAATGGTTTCATTGTCACTATTGGGATTCTTGTGTGTTAATACTACAGGTTAATGTACTAATACGCTCCGTAGCGGCGAGTGTAATAGAGCATGCACCCATGTGTTTAAGCTTTAAAAGCATTATGACTCTTAGACAGTGTTATACACCAGTGTTGACTAGTGTTGAGCAAACTGAACTAGTAGAACCCTATTTCAGGTCAAACTTTGTTAAAAACTTGGCTTGGACTCTGGCTGAATCGAACTTTTGGCAAAGTTCAACCCAAAACAGGGTTCTAAGGGTTCGTCTCCCTAGTCATTGGACTTGTTAAAAGTTGGGTGGCACCATGTCCCACTGTATAGTTCCACTTGAGGCCAATATTAAGAAGGAAAGGTCCAAGCCACAAACAAGTTCAACCATATCTTTTTGAAGACTTTTTATGAGTACATAGATGTGTCTTTATATACCATAATGGTAGAGTGTACCTATATGACTACTCCCGATTTCAAGCCCCATTGTAACACCCTCTTAAAATTAAGTCTCATATGTCCTTCTGTGCTACCAACTAGTTCCAAAAATAGGAGCTACATTTAAAATATAAGGAAAAGCTTAAAAAATAAGAATCATACAAATTAAACCCAGTCAATGTATTATGCTGGGGTTAGAAGTAAACAGAAACTCAGCATTTTCTCTTTTCCAGATGTTAGAGGTAGAGAAGAGGGACATGTCCGATGTATAATGAACTCTCTGAGAGACATGCAGCAATGCCAAAACAGCAGAGACCTCACAAGTCCCCAACTCATCGATCATAGCGCTGACTCCCCACCACAGACTACTCTGGCTCAACACTGTTATATGGAGGAACACCTCTCCATTGTTCATTGCAGAGGTGACCATCATGTCTATGAATTGTGGCTATCTTCCTTCCTATTCTACTACCAGCAGTAATTACTATAAATTTTATTGTCTTCATCTAGAAAACCGTAATTGACTTTATGGACTAGGGCGATTCTCTCGCTATGAAACCCAAACAGCCAATGGGAGGCCGGCAGGAACTTCATCAGTGACGTCCCGTAGACCTGTCTTGGGACTTCTACATTAGAAGCACGTGACAGGTTTACGGGACCGCCTTCTTCAGTGAGTATTCTTTTACATGGTTTTGGGTAAGGGGAGCCCAAAACTATATAATAGAAATAACTCAGAAAACCCCTTTAATTTCTCTTCATCCAACACCGAATGACCCTAGGCAAGTGCTGGTGGGTGGATCATGTGGGCCGATGCTGAATCTGTGACGTCATCCCAGACCGGTGTCTGAATCTCTGAGATGGCCACGTCTTGACATTACCCTTCTGTTAATTGTCCTAATATGTTATTATCATTGTCACACCAAAAAAACTCCCATAACTATTAGGGAAAAATCATCCAAACCCAACGAATTCCAGAAGAACTGGCCAACTCTCATATGTGCATGGGGACCTCCCCTCTATCTCCTCACTGATGATGTCTTGGGGGAAGAAGGATGGAGCTCGCTGATTTTCAGTGCCCGATCCTTCCAGCATCATAGGAGTCTGGCTGCTGCTTTCTCCCCTGTCCCCATACAAAACACAAGAACGCTCAGACGAGTCGAGAGGAATAGAAAAAGTAAACCAGCAGTTATTGAAGCTTTTAAGGCTTTTAAGGACTTGACGCTCTTGGAGGATCAGGACCACCCAGATACAGATGGGAAAGGCATACCTATGGCTGGTATCACACGACCGCGTTTGAATTGCGGATTCCGCTCGGATGGCCTCAATAGAGGCGTCCAACCCACATCATCACTAAGCGAGTAATGCACGCAAAAAACCCTGTACTGCGCATGATCGTCTGCGAGCCTCCGCGGTCATGCGCAATACAGTAAAGTGCCATACGCAGGATCACCAGCCGGGCTCACAGCCCAAATCCACTGCGGGCCTTACACATGTGGAATCTGACCCACTGCTCTGCACCCAGCCTTAAGCAATGATCCCTGCATGCATGATCAGAGAGCAAGCAATACAAACTCCTCCTGGTGGAGGCCCCATTCATTTCAATGGAAGGTACAGCCTTGATAAAAACAGTTATAAAATCATAATAAAACATGTCATTTTTAAATGAATAATAAAATGCGCTGGTAATACACCCCTGGGGATACCGCAACACTTAACGATGATGGAGATCTGCTTTAATATTAATTACTGAATTGGTCTATATAGATGTAACTACAGCTTGAGGAAACCATCGGCAGATTACTATAATACTGAACAAATTGCTCACGTTGACAGGTCAAAAATAAAACCCGCCCGTCTGACACTGAGCTATTGAACGGAGCCGGGTAACATACACAACTCATGTTAGTGTAGCAAAAAACAGACTTTCCCCACCAGCACACAAATATTTCATGCAGAAGTAGAGCTTCTGACGGCCCACCGCTGTTCTCAATGAGGCTGAGCAAGGCTGGATTGCCAAATACCCAGCATGGTTCCTGCATCACAGCCACTGAACGGGTGATGTATGCTTGCTGCAATCTTTAATAACGCACCCAGTGGACGACTTCCAATCTGGCCTAGCACTTTATTTACATATCAGCTAAGCAGAAAGATGTCGGGAACCCTGCATAGTGTGCAGAAATATTCCTATTAAGCAACACAGTCATCTGCTGGTGGGGGATGGGGATTTATGCTCTGTGCAGAAATGTGGCCGTTGGATTTCTACTCGCAGTACAAATATAGATCTATTATGTGCTGCCGTTTATAAACATATTGGGTTATGATTGCTACATGTTTAAGTGTTTGTAAACATTCCACTGTTTTTCTTCAGTTCTATGTAATAAATGGTTGAAAATAGTTGAATAAAAAGTTTTGCAACTTTCTAAAAGACTTTAGGGCAGATGGACTAAAGATTGGCGATTCTATGCCGGTCTTTAGCAACAGTGATCCAATGAAAGATGTGCTAAATTAATTAGGAGGTGCTCACTTCTTAATGCGCTTGGTGCATCTTCAGATATCCATGCACCCACTGGCGTAACTATAGAGGATGCAGGGGATGCGATTGCACCCAGGCCCAGGAGCCTTAGGGGGGCCCATAAGGCCTCTCTTCTCCATATAGGGAGCCCAGTACTATGAATAAAGTATTATAGTTAGGGGCCCTGTTACAGGTTTTGCATTGGGGCCCAGGAGCTTCAAATTACGCCTCTGCATGCACCCAAAATGCAAATCTCAGGTTTCCTTTTTTTTACGGAAGAATAACACTTCAGACTGCGCTATTTTTCATCCAAAAAACTGACAATAGAATCAAGTTTTTTCCCATTTTTTTCTCCCCATTGAAATTGATCGGGAAAAATGGATCCGTTATTTTCAGTTTTATTTCAGTTTCGCTCCTCCAAAAAAGGAGCAGACAGACAGAAACCCTGAAAAAAGCCCTAACGCAGGTGTGAAAAAGTGAAAGTTTTGTCTAAGGGTGCTTTTACATAGGCACTAGAGATGAGCGAGCGTACTCGGAAAAGCACTACTCACTCGAGTAATTGGCTTTATCCGAGTACCGCTGTGCTCGGGGCTAAAGATTCGGGTGCCGGCACGGAGCGGGGAGCTGCAGGGGAGAGCGGGGAGGAACGGAGGGGAGATCTTTCTCTCCCTCTCTCCCGCCCGCTCTCCCCTGCTCCCCGCTGCGACTCACCTGTCAGCCGCAGCGGCACCCGAATCTGAAGGGACGAGCACAGCGATACTCGTATAAAGCACATTACTCGAGCGAGTAGTGCTTATCCGAGTACGCTCGCTCATCTCTAATAGGCACACATGTCCAACAGGTTGTTGCAGCTATAATCGTGAGCATCGCTAGTGAATGAAGGTAGAGTAGGACCAGGAATCGTTTTAGCCCGCTCGTCTCTATTCACAGTAAGCAGGTAGTCATTCATAAGTGAATGGCTGTCCTTTTACACAGACCGATGCAAAAACTGAATAACGAATGAGAAGCGAACAAATTCTCATTTGTCGTTCAGTCAGGGCATGCATTTACACTGAAAGATAATCGTTGGAAATCCAAACTATTGTTGGTCCATGTAAAGAGACCTTCAGGCTGAGTTCACATTTCATTTTTCTGTTTTGTTATATGGTGACAGGTATCGGGGCACTGTGGTATTTCAGCGGGTGTACAGTCCAGTGAGTTTACCTGGGGACCAATGACTACTTGGCACTTGAAGAATTTCCTATTACAGGGATTTGCCAGGATGGGAACATTCAGCAGTGAAGTCAGAGGTTGAGACTAGTAATGAGCGAGTTTTTGGAAAGTTAGGTTCAGCCAATTCACCAAAGTTTTGCAAAAAGTTTGGTTCTGTCCAATTTAGTTGGTACCAAACCAAAAGTTAACCAAAATCAGTAAAACTGGTGTCTAAGACTGTCTAAGAGCCATAAAAGCCCTGTATAGCACTCTAAGAGTGTTGCACATGGCCTTTATGGTTCTTAATGTTATACAACATTGTTGAGGACTAGTGTTGAGTTAGCCTGATCTTGCTTCTTGCTGCATCACCTAGCTACCCCCTTCCACACAAAAGACTTTGTAAGGTCTGCTACTCATGTGTGCCGCCCTCTTGCGGTTCCAGGTAGCCGCAAGCATCTTTCTGCTTTTCCTGTGCATTTGGATCCTTTTTCTTCATCCAGCGCTGAGAGAGTTAACAAGCCTTCCAGCTGTCAGCTCCGCTGCGGAGTTAATGGGCAATCGCTTTCCTATTTAAGCTGAGCTGGTCCACTACCTGGTTGCCTTAGTATTGGTGTTTCCTCTGGTCACTCCACTGCCAGGTCTCCTATTTCTGGACTTCTAGTCTATTTGACCGTTTGTCTGCTTGTTCCATTTGCATATTTGCCTTACCTGTATGCGTGTCCATTTCCTTTCTGTGTGTCCTTCTTGCTCATCTCAGTAGTAGTTGGTTGTGCAGTGTTGCCATTTCAGTGTTTCGTATTCCATCCCTGTTTCTCTCAGGGCTAGTCAGGCCCCAGTTCCAGCACGCGGTCACCCCTACCGGGGTGATTACTCTGCTTATAAGCAGGGCCCCTTTCCATCTCCCTCCTTAACTTAGGGCCAGCTACCCCTTCTGTAGGTACCCCCATCTGCTGGGGTCAGCTGCTAGTCCTCGGTCTGGCGTAATGACCAGGCTGGTTGGTTAGCCCAGTGGGTCCACTTTCCATAATACATAACACACCTTCTATATACCTACTGTGTGACCAATGTGTCTGCATGACCAGGGACTACAATATCCCACTGCTGACAAAGAAAAAAAGGTCAACAAAACATAAACTTTACTATGGTTACTTCACCACCTTGAACATATAATACCATAACTTAAGATTACGCTCCCCTGTAGAAAAACATTTAAAACAGGAAACCCCCATTGCAGATAGGGGCAATCAAATTAAAATGATGGCAATGTCGGATCTGGGGGGCAGACCCCCAGTGATTAACTATTAATGGCCTATCCTGAGAATAAACTATCAATAGATTATATAACAACGCCTTTGAGGCCATTGTTTTCAGCAGACAGCATGATGATAAGATGTACACTAGAAAAATTATTTTAAAAAAAAAACAGAAAACACGACCAAGTCAATAAAAATTAATTTATGCACAAGGGCAGCATTTCACATGGTTTCATTGTTTCAAACAGTATTTGGCACTAAGTCTGGCAGTAGAAATGAATGTCTTTCCATTAAAATGGATAGGAACTTGGCCTGCAATACCAAGCTGGGCCACAGCAGTGGGAATGGAGCTGACTGCTTCCTACAGAAACCAGCTTAGTACACAAATGCACCAGCCGGCCAACAGCTAATTAGCAGGGGTCCCAGATGTCGAACCCCCACCGGTCTACTATTGATGACCTATCCTGAGGATACGCCATCGATAGTTTACAAATGGACACCCCCCTTTAAGAGGTGATGGAGGTGCCAGAAGTGTTGGATCGAGGTTTCAAATGAGGGACTTCTCTTTATTAAGGGGTTGTCCAGCATTTTTTTTATTACAAAGCCTTGTTCCACATGTAACAAACTAACAAGTAATCATGTACTCACCTCTCCTGGCTCCCTGCGTTATGTTGCTTGGTCCAAGTGCCTGGTGTTTGTTTACAGGTTGCAGCCAGCCTGTGTGGGGGACATCACAAGCTGCTGCAGCTAATGAGAGAGCTCAGGGTTTGAGTGCTGAGTTATGTCATTGGCTGTAGCAGCCTGTGATTTCTCGAAAACAGACTGCTGCAGCCTGTAAGCATTACATCACAGGAGAGACCCGGAGCATCAGTGCTGCACACAGCGGGGAGCAGGGAGAGGTGAGCAGAAAACTGTTATTTTGTGGCACAGGGAACAGGTTTTGACAAAAAAAATCTCTGACAACTCCTTTAACTAAGAATTACCTTATAAACTACTTAAAATTGATCTTCTAAACCAGGTAAACCCTTTAGAGTTGTTCAGACTCCAACCATAATTTCCACCCCCAGATTTACTTTAGGTCTTGAGATTGGTATGCCGAAGAAAGGAGAAATAACACAGTGTGGTCACTTGATCTTCAGTTCTCTCACAGGCTAGACATTAGTCATCTATATCTTGAAGGATGGGAGATGAGAAATAAGTGCACTCAGAGCAGTATATCTGGTTTTGTGTGGCCATATTACTGAAAAACACTGCCAATGTTATATTCAGTACGTTAGTGGATGCCTAGAGTTTCATGACCACCCTTAGTTAAAACACTGGAAGACCCCACTTCACTAATGAGTAGAGAGTCAATGATGATCAGAATATGTTCAAGAAAAATGCTACGATGAACTAAAACAACCAGAAGAATTTTCTGATACAGTACTTTACTTAACTGGTCAATTACTTGATATTCGTCACAAATATATCAGCATATCCAGCAAAAGTAGAATCTGCAACTACCCACCCCCCAAACATCATCCAGCACCATTAAAGAGGCATCTGATTGGCTTAAAATTTATTCTGCAGCAGGAAACCGACCCGAAACATCCAGCCAATGTCATTAAGAACAATCTTCATCATAAAGAAGAACAAGGAGTCCTGGAAGTGATGATATGGCACCACAGATCCCTGATCTCATCATCATCCAGTCAGTCCAGTATTACATGAAAAGACAGAAAGATTTGAGCAAGCCGGCATCCACAGAAGATCTGCATGATGGTTGGAATAACCACCCTGACCAGGTCCTTCAAAAATGGAAGGAAGTGTACCCAGTTAATTGATGTTGTTTTGAAGGCACCAAGTATTGATTTGATTTACATTTCTCTTTTTTTTCATTTACTTTGCCTTCTGTTAATTGCTAAAATATAAACTATTAACATTTCTATTTTTTAAAGCATTCTTTCCACATCTGCCCAGACCTTGTTCACAGTACTGTGTATTTGGGGACTAGCTGATATTTCATATTTCATAACATAGATGCATATGTTACATATTATGTATCAAACGAATGTTGTTAAATTAAACAAATAACTGTAATTGTTTCACTTTTATTTCATTGTAATTTTGTTCCTAAACTGTAGAGTAAAACCATAGAAAAGTAAAACCCACAGTGTGATTTATTTTTTAATGTTTGTATACAAATTTTAATTGAACCCTCTTGGCACTGTTTACAGTCTCCCTGAGGGCTCCGTAAGTTCTATAAAAATATATGCTCCAGTAGCGCAGGTATATGGTGTATTGGTTTGGCAATGACCTTTCAAATCAGAGCTTGCGACCTTTGCTGTAGTAGCCAAGAGCGATAAGGCTCCAGAGAATACTATGACCCCCAAACTCAGCAATAATGCTACACCATGATTACAGAGTAGACACGGGGTCACACACCTACCCTCGCCCCAGCATATGCAAGAACTTGGCACATTTACAAAACTGTGCGGCAAAGCCAACTTACTCCTTTCACTTTATATTCAAAGCACCATCCTATTCCAGTGTGCTGTACATGTTGTAGAACATGTTAGTCCCCTGTAGGAATCACCACCTAATTTCACATAATAAGGAAAAGTCAGCATGTAAGAGTGGGAAAAACTGGAGTGCCCACAAAAGTATAGAGAGAATACGAATAATAACTTCATATAGATACTATTGCCAATGACAATCTCAACTGCACTACACTCATGGACAAAAAAAAATAATGCACCCAGATAGAAATGTCGGATTCCTGCAAAAGTAGTCCTGCAGTTATATCTCAGGCATATATGTAAATGATTACAGCTGTGGTCTGACCACCAGAGGCTGTAAAAGCGTTTCCCCCATTGCCCTATAAAGTGGCCCTCAGAGGCTGCTCTTGTGTAGTGGACCTCTTGTTGAGAGATTGCTGACCACTAGACGCACTGTTGCCCAGTTAACAGACTTTGAGAGGGCTAACACAGAAATCCAATTGGTATATAGGTATCCATGCCAAGATAGCCCTGATGCAGCAACTGAATAACGGCATATTCAAAAATGGGAAAAACTTCTAAAGCATCAAATCAGTGTGCAGACAAAAAAGAATATACTGGTAAAACTACCAATAATGCTCCAAAGGACCAATGAACATATAAAGTCCAATGACCAGCACCCATAGTCCAAAATCTCTAAGTGTCACAGAATCACCTAGACTAGTTTATGTGTAGACAAAGAATATGCTAAAAGAAAGAATTAAACAAAGATAAGATACAATGAAAATTATATTTAATATATGCTAGTGTACTTTGTAACAATCCTCTAAGAGCCAGTGCACACTGTATCCAAACCCCAGCATACATCAGTATGCATTGTGTACTATGTAGCACTCTGCTTGTCAAATAATAAGAGTAGTTGTCCTGGAGCTAGCAGAGTAAAAGAGTATGTAATAAAGCCCCTACACCACCACTCCTCAACTCTAATCAATAACAGAGCTAACCATGCAGAAGCTGGCAGCAAAAAATAGCATGCTTACTGGTGGATTGGTGTGTGAATGTAGGGCGATGCACTACCTCTGGATACCCCTCTGATGGTGGGCGGTATTGCGCTCCTGTGTAGCACATCGCCCTAAACAGGGGAGAGTATTCTCAGGTTGTGTTATTATTATATGTACAAGGTGGTGAAGTAATCACATTAAAGTTACTGTTTTATTGACCATTCTCTTTGTCAGGAGCCGGATATTGTTGTCCCGGGCCAGGCTGGCATATTGGTCACATACTAGGATGTTTTTTGTATGTGAGGAGTTAGCTAGTTGATGCAGCAGGAAGCAAGATCAAGCGGTTTAGGGTCCAGAACCCGACAAGCCTCAGAGGTGTTCTACACCAGATTGTCGGGACCAAGCTAAAAAGCTTGGATACTGGACAAGATATTAGAGAGAGACCAGCCAACCGGCACCTAATTTGGGGTCTGTAAATTTTCACAAGCTTCTCCATAGTGATTGATAGGTGACTTTGCTGTAGGATAGTTGTGGAATTAAAGATCTGGTTATCGCAAGGACAAGATGTGGTCTCTACTAGTGTTGACCGAACTGAACCAATGGAACTATGGTTCTTTGTCTCTACAGAAATTAGTCTAGGTGATTCTGTGACACTTAGAGATCCTGGAAGACTTTGAGAAGGGGCACATCATTGGAATTAGAGAAGCAGGATGGTCGTTTTGATGAATTGCCCGCCACCTAGACCGTTCTGACCAAGATTTTAGGAGGTGTTGGGCGTAGTGGTTACATCAGGTCTTGCAAATATGGCAAACAGGCTTCAGACGGCCCAGACAGACCACCAGTATTAAGGATCATTTGATCTGTTGACAAGCGCAAGCAGATCCAACGGTTTTGTTGTCCGTCATCCAGACACAATGTGGCACCTTCTGTCACATTCACCCTGAGTGTAATACACACCACGCATCTTTTCTGCACAATAGCAGAAGAAGGAACTCCACTTCTCTCTTTTTATTCACTTTCTTTGAATTCCCTACTCTAACAAGACAATTTAACCCCGGGAGTCCTGCCTACAAGTGGGGTGATTGTTCCAATATGGATAGCTCCGCGCTGGAACCTAGAGGCCAGGCTCACTCTAGATGGTATACAAGATATACGCTGAACAGGACTCAATTCACACATACAAACAGACAAGGGACATACACCTTGGCAGGGAGCTGATCACACATGGCAGGTCACATTCATAGACACTGAACACGACTCTGTTCATACCAACAAACAGGGAATCCCGCCCAGAACATCATGCAAGTAAGCAACACCACAGCAGAACATGCATGACTCCTAAAACCCAGGTTCTGAGAAGGACTGAGGAAAATAGCAAAATGAATAAATGACCAGCAACCGCTAGAAAGAGGGGCTGGTATTTATATGCAGCAGACCGGTGGTGATTAGCTGGCTGGAGAACTTCACACACAGCCAGCTCAATCATCTCACACCTCTGGAAATTTGTACCTGGAAACCCATAGAACTATAGGTCTCAGGAGCACAACGTGATAGCAACATAACACCTCCATTACAGAACTCTGTCTCTACACGGACCATTTCTAGATGCCTAGGAGAAGGAAATTTGGTGTCACGGTGCCCATTATGTGTCCCACCATTAACACTCCAAGGCCATCACCTTAATTTGCATTGGTGTCATGAGTGAGAAACCTGGACTGCTATGGACAGTTACTGTATCATCTTTAGTGATGATCCCAGGTTCTGTTTAGGAACCAACAATGGAGGCTTCATGGTGAGTGCCTCAATCCTGCCTTTGCTGTGGAGCAACACATTGCTCCAACTGCTGGTATGTTGATCTAGTGAGCCAGTACATACGACGGTCGTCACCCCTAGTAGTGGTAGGAGGGACAATGACGGCTCAGCGATGTGCCGGAAATACTGCAGCCACATGTGTTGCCTCTCGTAGCATGACTTCCAACAGGCATTTTTCAGCAGAATAAAGCTTGCTCACACACAACTAGGGTTTTCCAGGAATGCCTTCATAACATTGCAAAACCTCCATGGTTTGCCCGGTTATCAGATTTATTGCCGATCAAGCATTTATGTGACCTTCTGGCGTGCCAGCTTTGGCCGCCTATGGGTGGGAAGGTTCTAAAGTCCCAGTTGCAACATCTATGGGGAAATGTGTCGCAGGATAACATACAGAACCTCTATGCCTCGCTGTCTGACTGTATCTCATCATGTATCCAGGCTAGAAGTGACCAACAGGGTACCAGAGCCTCCTCTGAAATGTAGTTTCCCCAATAAATTATCCTTTTGCTCTAATATTGTAATAATTGACTTATATCATCAGTACATTCACATCTATAAAGTCTCATTCAATTCTAACTACTCCTTCTTGGTGCATTATTTTTTTTGTCATATCGTACAAACTCAGCATTGCTACATATGTATAGGTAGGTCTAGTCTCTCTTTCTGTCCCTGTAGATAGATAGATAGATAGATAGATAGATAGATAGATAGATAGATAGATAGATAGATAGATATGTGATTGATAGATAGATAGATAGATAGATAGATAGATAGATAGATATGTGAAAGATAGGAGATAGATAGATAGATAGATAGATAGATAGATATGTGATAGATAGGAGATAGATAGATAGATAGATAATGGCTAGATGGCATGATAGATAGATATGAGATAGATAGATAGATAGATAGATAGATAGATAGATAGATAGATAGATAGATAGATAGATAGATAGATAGATATGAGATAGATAGATAGATAGATAGATAGATAGATATGAGATAGATAGATATTAGATAGATATGAGATAGATAGATAGATGTGAGATAGATAGATAGATATGAGATAGATAGATAGATAGATATGAGATAGATAGAAAGATAGCTACATAGATAGATAGATAGATAGATAGATGGATGCAACTGTCTGCATTAGTACAGCTGACCCTATTTTTAGAGCTTACACCATTGTTTGCAAAAGTTATATTGTATCAAGCCTTTTCTCTCCCGTCTCTCTCTCTCTCTTTCTTCACCGCTCTCATTCTCTCTCTCTCTCATCCCTTGGGAGCTGTGAAATAAAACAGGGGAGGAGATCCTCAATGAGCGGCTTTATTCGTGTAGCCCATTAATTCACCCTAATGTTCTTCGATTCATGTATTTTATGTTTTATTTTTTGATTGCTTTTGTTTTTAATTGTGCCCGGCTAAGAAGAAATCCTTCAGAATGAGCCCGCTGGCAAATCGAGGAGAAGAATTTAAAAGGGCCATAGACCCCTGAAAATGATTAACCATTCCGGATCTATGATACCCACAACCCACTCATTAGCATCCATATTCCATTATAGCCACATACAATGCTGCCCTATTCTCATTAGCAACTTTACAAATAAGCAAGTCTTATATGTCTTTTATTCATGCAGTGTGTACAAGGCGCTGACCACTTGTCTGGTATCTTGTCTGGCATCGTCGACCACATATGGCAGTTCACATGCTACACGTTTTGAGTAATCTGTAAAAAGTATCATCCTGATTTTCCATAGTTTCTTAATCATATTATTAGTTTTCTACTGATTGAAATTGGTCTTAACCAAAGGTGTACTCACCATCCAGGTGGTCCATGCCATTCCCTGATGTGATGAGAACTTTGGCCCCCTGCACACGAGCAGAAATTGCAGTTATACAGGAGTGTGATAGTATCAGGCAGCATAGCCGGCCTTAGCTACGTGTGACCAGTTCAGTCACACAGGGTGCCAGCCACCAGCTTGTAGGGGGGCACCAGGAAGATGTAGGTAACAAGCGAATGTCCCCATTAGTGTTATATCTATATACTAAAATTTGTGTACAAAGGTTGGTTTGTGCATTATTTATGTCAAGAGCTTGGTTCTGGTATTGTGTTTATGTACTGAGCTTGGTTCTGTGGCTGTATTTATGTTTTGAGCTTGATTCAGGTGCTGTATTTATGTACTGAGGTTGATTTGTGCTGTTTTTATGTTAAAAGTTTGATTCTGGTATTTTGTCTATATGCTGAGCTTGGTTCTGGGGCTGTATTTGTGTGATGAGATTGGTTCTAGTATTGTGTCTATGTACTGAGCTAGACTCGAGGGTGTATTTATGTTATGAGTGTGGTTCTGGTGCTGTATTCATGTACTCAGCTTGGTACTAGTGTCATATTTATGTTATGAGCTTAGTTGTAGCTCTGAATTCATGTAATGAGCTTGATTCTGGTGCTTTATTTATGTTATGAGCTTGGTTGTGATGCAGCATTTATTCACTGTACTGTTTAGTGTTGGGTATGCTGCTATCCAGGGTAGGGGTTATTTTAGGCTTAGGTCTTACTTTTGGGGAAACTCTGTCTGGCTGTTTGTTACCTTTTCACGGCTAAACTGCTGAAGTGATTTTGATAAATGATTATTAAGCTAGCAGGGATACCCTGCATTGCCCTGGATTAAAACTTGAGTCGAAAGAGAAATTGTAGAGTATCTATCGGTGGATAATGTTATGGACACTGAACAAGTCATTTCCTACCCTGTAGAGTTCCTTAACTCTTTGAAATTGTCAGGAGTGCCTTCCCATAAGCTGAGGTTAAAAGTTGGTGTTCCGATCCTATTAATGCGTAATCTTGATGCGCCAAAACTGTGCAACGGCACACGATTACAAATTACATACCTGGGGTGAAATATTGTAAGAGCCATTATTATGACTGAAATAGCAAAAGGAGAAGGTGTTTTAATTCCATGCATTCCGGTAATACCTATAGTATCCGGTAATAGCATCAATAAAGCTCAAGGGCAAACACTTAAGGTAGCAGGTGTACATTTAGAAAAAACATGTTTTTCTCATGGACAACTGTATGTGGCGGCTCACGTGCCTACAGCCCACAAAACCTTTATATCCTAGCAAAAAATGACAAGACCAAAAACGTACAGAACTGTGCTGACATAGCATACTGCAGTTACATTCCTTTCACCATTTCAACTTTTTACTTTTCAATATACAGCAAAACACAGATTAGATAAAAAATAGTACAAATTCCATGCGGACGAAGTCGTGGGTAACAAGTAGTAGTCTATATCTATTGAATGCTATTTATGAATCAGGAGGCTCAGGATGAAAGGTGTTATACACTGAATGGCCACTTCATTAGAAACACTCATCTGGTAACACTTTGTAGCTCTTTTGGCCTTCAGGGCCGCAGCAGTTTGTCATTCTGTCCATCCACAGGTCTTAGAATGTACCAAGAAAACCTTCCCCACATCATTACTCCACTTCCACCAGCCTGAACTGTTGACAACTGACAAGAAGTATTCATTGATTCATGCTGCTTGAACCAAATTCTGACTCTTCCATCAGCATGGTGCAACCGAAATCTGGATTTATTTCATCAGGTGATGTTTTTCTACTGCCAGTGATCCAATTTTTTTTTACTATTTTTACAGTTTTTTTACTGTTTTGCCCAATCGAGTCTCACCTTTCTGTTTCTCTTAAACAGCAATGGTGCTGGAACAGGTCATCTGCTGTTTATAGCCCATCCTCGCTAAGGAAAAATGGCTTGTGCATTTGAACATGTTAGATGGCGCAAATGTGTTGTAATTGGCTGTAGTTTGCACGCCTCTTTATCAGAACAATTCTTTACACCCTCCTTTGACCCCTTTTTCTGTTAATGTCCACCGGATCCACTTTCACAATTCTGTGTATACTCTCCACACTGTTAGTAGTGCATGAAATCCCAGCCCCAGCTAGTCTAGCACAAATGACCAGGCCTCATTAGAAGTTGCTCAGATCGCTTGCTTTCCCTATCTAACGTGGATTCATACTGAAGCTAGTCCACGGAAAACTTGCTCACTTAATTTTATGCTCACGGGTCTAATTTCCCTACAGAGAAACTCCAACCGTGAAGATGTAGGTGTCTCTTATTAAGTCGACATTCAGTGTAGGTCCCTTGGAGAATTTTTGAGATATGATTGTAGTGAACGGAATGCAATCTCAGAAGGCTTCATAGCACTTCCAAGTATTCCCCTAAAAATCCTATCTTTATATTCATCAGGTCAGGACACGAACTTTGAAAAATTGTTTAAAAAAATCTTCAAAAATAGTCATTCACTGGGTAGGACTAATTTCTTGCAATCTGGCTTTTAAAAATTTAACTTTTTAGAGCAATGAGATAATGTTTCAGTTTATTGATGTTCTTCATTTTTTGGAATGTTCCTGTGATTCTTGACATTTGCAGAACGGAGACCTGAAGGCCTGGTTCCCAGACACTATTTTTCAAATTTCAAAGGTAATTGGAAAGACGTGAAGCTGAATATAGAGCCTGTTGTAGTATGTTAACTCATTGTAAAACAGAGGGCCAAGTACTAGCTAAAGTGTAATCTGTCTTATTACACTGTCTAATCTATCTTAACTAGGAGGCGGAGAACATAAGAAAACTGATTGTGGGATTTTTTTGGAGGACACATCTTATTGATCGAGAGAAGAATGGTTTTCGGCTGGCAAGTGTTGGGGGGGGCGGTGAAGTGACTGCTGGATTCTCAGGCTACTGTGAAAGTATCTTGGATCAGTTAAAGTTTAACTTCCTGCAGGATGCGACCCACCATGTGGTAGAATAGTGGACAAAAAGGTGGAGATGCATCCACTCCCATACTTCATACTATACAGATGTCTGAGACCGAGAGTAGCTAGGAAATAATCATAAGCCCTTTTACATTTCCAGTGCAGAGATTGAGCCTGTCATATTGAAGTACTATAGTTCATCTAGGTCAGTGGCTGACCTAGATGGATTATGTTATTGTATTACTTCTAAAGATTAAACTATGTTCTTGTCATGTGCGTCTATGTTGTCTCGTTTGATACATCCCATGATTTTATTTGCCTTGTCAGCAGCTGCCTGGCATTGGTTGCTAAAATTAAGTTTACCGCCCACCAATATTTCCAAATCTCTTTATAAGTGTTATTTTTAACCAATGTTTTACAATTCAATATGGAATTATAAAATGGGCTTCCTAGTAATACATACATAACCGTATATTTCTCGGTACTTCACTAGCATGTTGGCATTCATATATTCACAGAATTTTATAATAAATAGCGGTTATAGACCCTAGCTGACAATGGTGCAATCATATTTCGCCGGCCGTATCAGATCGGGACCGAGGTTATGTCACAATATCAGCCCAGGCCCAAGTGATTCACATGCCGACGCATGCACAGTGGCATTTCGGCACTAGGCGCCAACATGATCACTTCTCTGCGGGTGTGTCCAGGGATTGGTTGGCTGGGAGGCGTGTGTCCCAGTTGGCCAATTAGCACTTGTCTGTATACATTAATTCTGTTTCTTCCTCTTGGAGGACGCTGGTTATACTTTTTGTCAGCTGTTGTATCCTGTCCAGTTGTTGACTCTCGTCCTGCTCCAGAAATCAGATAAGTCTGTTTGGTTTATTTAGGCACTCTGTTGGGTGTTGTTATTACATCTTTTTACTGTCTGCTTTGCTATTTTTTTCCATCCGGTGCATAGTATAGTCTTTCAATCTTTTCTTGTCTCTTGTCATTTTCCGAAGCAACTAGCGTCCCTATATTCCACCTACGGAAAGTCAGAAACACCCCAGGTTCCTGACATGGGGTCACCCTGATCAGGGCAATTGCTTCACTTTTAGTTAAGGTATTTTCACATTAGTAGGTTAGGGTCAGATTTCAAATTTGCCCACTTTTTGGTTTTGGTTTAGGCCCTTTTAGATGGGACAAATGTCGGGCAAACGATGCCCAACACTTGTCCCCGCAGATGCTAGCTCCCGCGCTGCTGCATGGCAGCTAGTATCGCTCGCTCACAGCAGGGCGGCTGGAGGAGATTTCTCTCCTCTCGCTCCCCCGCCCCTCTCTATTGCCTTAACATAGCAGCCATTCAGTGCTGAATGGCTGCTATTTACACTGAACGATCATCGTTCAGCTCATCATCCATCGTCCATGCAGAATAAACGACGGACGATGGGCTGATTGTTCAGGGTAAATAGCGGCCGTTCAGTACTGAACGACCGCTATGTTAAGTCAGTGGAGAGGGGCGGGGAAGCAAGAGGAGAGAAATCTCCTGCAGCCGCCCTGCTCCCCTGCTGGCCGCTCCGTGTGCGAGCCAGCTCTGCTAGCTTCCGTGCAGGAGCACGGAGACACAGGGATGAGTGTCGGGCATCGTTTGCCAGACATTGGTCCCGTCTAAATGGACCCTTATTAATAGTTTTGTTCTCTGCATTTATAAATTGCGTGTATATCTGTCCTTTTAAGGACATCAAATTATGTCTGTTCCAGATGTAGTGTGTGACGTCCAGCTCAGATATAACAGATGCACAGTGAATCGATAATCCAAAGTACTATAATGTACAGATATTATATCCCACCAGACAAAGCTACCTTGCTACGGCAATATATACAGTATTTAATTATTGAAATGAATGTAGATTTTATATAGCAAGATATCAGATACTACAGTATGGCACATTCTTAAAGTTATGTGGTAGACTCAAATTTAAAGGGGTTGCCCACTTGTAAACTATTTATCACCTATCCCCAGGATAGGTCATCGATAATAGATTGGGAGGGATCTGTCATCCTGGATCCCTACAGATCAACTATTCACCAGGCTGGTGTACTCATGCATTTGATTTCTACAGGAAGCAGGCAGCTCTCTTCCCACTGCGGTGGCGCAACTTGGTACTGCATGCCAAGTTCCAATTCATTTCAGTGGAAATTTGGCCTATAATACCAAGCCTGGCCACTGCAGTGGGAACATAGCTGAGTGCTTCCTACAAAAGTCATCTCAGTGCAAGAGCACACAAGCCCAGAAAACATCCAATTGGTGGAGGTTCTAGGAAAAAGAGCCCTACCAATCTACTAATTCTCATATTAATGACCTGTTCTGAAGATAGGCCATAAATAGTTTATAACCAGATGACCCATTTAATTTTTATTCCAAGGTCCATAAACTTGAAGTTTGAAGAATATCAATGAATAAACTAGTAAGGCCATATGATAAAAATAAGCTGCAGGTTGACAGCTCTGACCCTCAATACCCTTCAAAGCATGTACATATGGATCAGGTATGAAGGGTATTATAATCGGTGATGTTTTAAAATCCAGCATGGTTGGATCATTGTTCCCAGCCAGGTTACCTCTCATCACAGTAAATTTTTGACCGTTTTGTAATGTTTTGGTCAGAATGCTCTGGGCCCCTTAATGGAGGCTAATGACCATACCATATTAACTGTCATGGAGGTAAATGTGCATCCACTGTGCCTCAGAACTAATTTCACTTTAGGATATTTCCAAGGGCAGCACCTACGGTTTCCTAGTTTTTCACCCTTTCAACCCAAGCATTTAGAATCTGGTCTTTACTGCATGGATCCCTAGACCAATACCTTAGAAGAAGTCTCAGTTAAGAGGCAGCTGATGCACTTCATCATTTTTTCTGTAATGTAGTACCCGGGGGTATAGACAGGGACGTAATCATAAGAATGAAGCTAGAGTCGGGGCAGGCGGAATAATTTCACAACATAGATCAGACCA
Source organism: Eleutherodactylus coqui (assembly GCF_035609145.1). Lineage (NCBI taxonomy): Eukaryota > Metazoa > Chordata > Amphibia > Anura > Eleutherodactylidae > Eleutherodactylus > Eleutherodactylus coqui. Next base: position 53,734,896 of record NC_089849.1, read on the forward strand.
AGCATCAGGGCAGGCAGCAGACAAGGAAAAGGTAGCCAAATAATAAGCTGAGGCCAGGATTGGAGAGGTCAGGAAAGCTGAGTGATTCCGCCATGGCTCAAATACCACAAGGTCAGACAGAAACACTTACACTTTCACACAGTATAGAAACTGATTGCTTAGGCATCTGCTGGTGCGCAGAGTAGCCCTTCAAAACTCAAGACCTCTCAGAATTGGTTGGGGACTGGAAGGTTGGGAGTATGTGTTGGCCCTTTAAAAGACAGGCTGGCATTAACACACACTCTGGGAGACCAGAAAACTGACAAGATATACTGCTACAGACAACATGGAGGACACGGCACTGGCCACACCCGATGACAGGAGCTAGTGGTGGATGCCATTGATCATGACCAGTGGCTATAACATCAATTAATGGACCCCTAAGGTGTCAGATCCTGTAAGTGTACTGATGGCATGTGAATGGGATCCATCTCTGGACGCCATTATCTATATGATACAAATACCTGTCCGGTGTGCGCCAGGTTTATGTTGTATGCATTGAACAGTGCTGGTTGTGTTTTTGTCTTATACACAAGGCGATTTATGTATATTCTATTGTTTCAGCAAGAAAAGTGTAAGGATTGAATTTCGGACCGTTCATGTCATGTAATTCTGTATATCTAAAAGAGTATATCTTTATTTCATACAAAGTATGCTATCTACAGGTCACTGCAGGGGTTAATCATTGCCTCACTCCTTTCTGCAGCTAAATGACCGCCGTTAACTCTCGACTCTACTTGATATCGCATGGAGTGCATAACCTTCATTTTTCTGTCCCCGGAGTCTCATGTATCAAGCAGCAAGAACTGTCTCCCTAATTCAGAGTTATAAAGGCGCATGGGGCCTCCAGGGAAGGCAGGAACGGAGGGCAGGCAGGTTGCATTTCAGAGCAATTTTTGACTTATCTATGGACCAGTCAGAAGAGACAGCAACAGAATTATTTCTATGTGTGAAAGGAACAGCAGAAGCAAAGTGGTTAGTTACTCGAAGAAGCGTTTTATCCATACTGAAGTGGTTTAATCTACTCTAATAGAGTGAAATGTTGCAGCTGTTACCGTGTCTTATATCGTAGCTTCAATACATCTCTAGATTAGGTTAACGGTATCTTCAGAGAAAGAAGGGCTATGTTGAAGAGCTCTTAAATGGGGACCACCACCTCCTAGTGGTGCAGAGCAACAAATTACCCCACCCCAGACACATGGCCTATAAACATCAGATCTTCATTTGCCTATCCTGCTAATTTTAGCAAGTTCTTACCAACACATTAATGTCATTGGGACCTACAGGCATTTACCTGAAGGGTGCTATGGAATTATTGACCAAACCGTGAATGTTACTAGATTCATAGGTGTTAGTAGAACAACGCTTCATTCGACATTTATCTAAAGTATGTAGCCACCCATCAATTTTTGTTAACCAACCACATGACAACAACTCTAGTTAATTTGCTATGTCTGACCGAGACGTATTGTTGGCTTCCTAAAAAGACGAATAAACACAAACTAGTATAAGTATGGCTAACACAAAGATGTTAAAAGGAAACACTAAACAGGGAAAGGGGGGTCTAACCCTAAGCCATCTGATGCAGAAGACCATACCTATAAGTGGAGCTCTCACCCTGATGAGGGTGACCCCACATCAGGAACTTGGGGCGACAACCTGGTATTAGCATTAGGACCCATCTGAGAGCTTGGTCACCTGGACGTTGGTAGATGGGACAATGTAATTTGATCAAATTATATACCAAGAACCTTGCATTATTTAATGTGATTAGAGTATTTATTATAGGTATGCATACCTCTGATAGTAAATGTATTATGAGTGCTGTTGCCGTTTTTTTGTTTCTGCTTGTATGTATCTTGTAACCATGGTTTAACGTGCACCTATAGATTTCTTTTGGGAAGTGCTGACCTATTTTATCCTTTTTTTTTTACAAATATTGTGAAGTTTTGGCTGCCTTCACCTGGTCATGCACACCCACCGCCCATTTACCTTCTGGCACTCCTACTGGACTATATAACTGGTCTCCTACCTTCCCTGGTTTTACTTGTAGGCTAAGTCCCAAGAGAGGAGCATTCTTAGAGGTAGGTACCCATCTTTCCCAGGTTAAGATTAAACCACCTGGTATTAGCGTTAGGACCCATCTGAAAGCTTGGTCACCTGGACGTTGGTAGATGGGCCAACATGATTTGATCAAATTATATACCAAGAACCTTGCATTATTTAATGTGGTTACAGTATTGATTATAGGTATGTATACCACTGATAGTAAATGTATTATGAGTGCTGTTGCCGTTTTTTGGTTTCTGCTTCTATTGATTCAGTGAGTCAGTCAGTGAGGGCTTTCACCTTTATATATATATAGGTAGAGCATCTGACATCACTGTGAGTGGGTGCTGTGAACCGCTGCGTTTTACCGATGGTGTGTGTGAGTGTTGCCTTATGCCCATGTGACACCGGCTAGTGCGCTCTCCTGCTGCGCAGCAATAAATTGCCCCTTTTATCTGGGAGCCTTAGCCAATCCACCAGTGTCCACTGGGAATGTTCAGGTCTACAGTGCCAAAAATTGGCGCATATGGTAATTTTGGTGCAATTTTTGTCGTATTTTACTATCCATCACCATGGCGACATTTTCACACTTCAGTGTAGCCCCTTATGATAACTTATTTTTATTACATCAAATCATCATTAAAAAAGCTAGTGTACACAAAACTTGGCATTCTCTCAGATCAATACTAACCTTGAGAAGCCAATGAGTGCTGGAATGAACTGATGCACAAGAGTACTAGAGGTTCCTTCGGAGAGCTCAAGCTGTTACACAATAATGGGCCCACGGTTGCAGTAGAAGACATCTGGAGATGATTCAGGCCCCTTACCTGCTGCTATGGACCACTCATATTGGACAGCATGGTTGTTTTGTTGCTTTGCAGAACTGGGGTTCTGGGTTCAAATCCAGCCAAGCACAACCTCTGCATGGTGTTTGTATGTTCTTCTTGTGTATTTGTAGGGGCTCTCTAGTTTCTTCCCAAAAACCTACTGATAGTTTATGCGTGCACAGTGATAACAGCATAATTTAGGATGTAATTAAAAGTAAACATGCACCAACTCTGGACACATCAAAGGTAGACCCTCAAAATCATTTCTGCTGGTGGGTCCAATGAAGACCAGTCCAACTTTCACCTTAGTTCCTCACTAGTTCTTATGAAGGACGTCCACCATATATTTTCCCATGGAAGTATTTAAAGCTTCTCAATTGTCTCTAGTGTTTGAAAGACCACAGTGAGGGAGACCACTAGTTATAATACGCTGTATTACTAAAGGAATCCCAGCATCACAAGGTAAAACCAGCTTCTCCCAGTAGCGGACTCCCTTAGCAGCCAACATTTACATGCATGATGTTAGCGATAACAGTGATTGGTATAGGATAAATGTCGGACACATTTGCCCACTAATGAATACACTCATTTTGCAACATTTTTGCATCCTTTTGCACAGCAGTTAGTGTTACAATTGCTAACTTTTGGTCACATTGTAACAATAATTGCCTCACATAAACACAGTCTTATAAGATCAGATTGCTCCCTAAAAACACCCAACGCAATTCCATTTCATGCTCATTATCCCCTAAGAACTTAGCATACAGATGCCTCTAATTCCATTTAACTGCATAATTGCCCTAATACAGACAGCTCTGTCTTGCTCATTTAGCCTCTGTCCTCCTCTTTAATCCACCCACTCTCTCGTTCCTCTGTCCATTCTTTTGCTTTTCAATGTAGCTGTCACCAGGAAACAGATGGGGACAAGATGTTTGGGTCTTGCTCAGTCTGGAGAGTCCGGTTAATGCCTCACACGGGGGCCAGTAGAAGTTTAACCAGCCTGTTATTGATGTGCTGGCTGGACCCTGTGTCTTGCGTTGAGGACAGATTGGCCCCTGTGTTGAGTACATGAATACTGAAGTTGAGAAGCAGGTGACATTACGCTGTCCTCCCCCTCATACACCCACAGAGCTATCACCAGCATACATCACTGCTCCATGGGTCAGAGGGAATTAATGTGCGGTTTATTACAAACCCCCCTGAGCATTCCTGACATCGTTTGGACATGAACAGGAAAGTCAATAGTTGATATGTATAGTCAGCTTATTGATGCTGCTGATTATCAGGGTACTGACAAATGACGTGAAAAAAACATAGTGCAGACTAGTTGGAACAGACGACACTGGGAGGGGAATAATAGTGCATAACCTAACGAGCAAAGAGATGGTGAAATGATAATGGGCCTCGTGTAAACCTGCATATCTGAACATTTTAAAGAAGAAAGCTAAGGAAAGCGTATGATGAGAAGCAGGTCCGGCTTTAGGTTTATATGGGTACTTGGGTGACAGAGTCACGGCAGGCTCCCTTAGTAATTTATAAGCTCCACTGTGTCCCTTTAGTAAATTATAGGCCACGCTGTGCCCCCTTAGTAATTTATAGACATCACTGTGCGACCTTAATGATCTATAGGCCCTACTATTCCCCTTAGTAATTTATAGGCCCTGATATCCCCCTAAGTAATTTATAGGCCCCACTATAACTGTTAGTAATTTATAGGCCCTGCTATCCCCCTTAGTAATTTATAGGCCCTGCTACCCCCCTTAGTAATTTATAGGCCATGCTCTCTCCCTTAGTAATTTTTAGGCCCCATGTGCCCCCTTAGTAATTTATAGGCCCTACAATCTCCGTTAGTAATTTTTAGGCCATGATGTCTCCCTTAGTAATTTATAGGCCCCACTGTGTCCTCTAAGAAATCTATAGGCTCCGCTTAACACTCTTAGTAATTTATAGACATCACTGCGCGACCTTAATAATTTATAGGCCCTACTATTCCCCTTAGTAATTTATAGGCCCTGATATCCCCCTTAGTAATTTATAGGCCCTGCTATCTCCCTTAGTCATTTGTACACCAAGCTGTCCCCCTTAGTAATTTATAGGCCATGCTTTGCTGCCTTATTAATTTATAGGTCCTGCTATGCCGCCTTAGTAATTTATAGGCCTTACTCTTCAACCTTAGTAATTTATAGGCCCTGCTGTGACCTAGGACATTTATAGGCCCCATTGTGCCCTCGGAGCAATTAATAAGGCCTCACTGTGTCTTGACAATAAAATAAAAAAAATAAACTCACCTCCATAACACTTCCACAACATTCTCAGTCTTCTGCCTTGACCTCTTCTAGCCAGGATCGCACAGAGCAACACAATGACATTAAGAAGGCGTCCGGCGGGGGAAGAGTCAGTGTTTGGCTTGCTGCAGTACCACTGCCATAGTAAGATATCTTAAAGACGCGAATACGAAGTGAGAAGTCGCTCATTTCAGAGAGCGACTAGCGACTAATGAGTGTTTTCTTGCTCAGTACTATGTCAGGTATTGCATTTACGTGGGACAACCATCAGTCAAAATCGCTCTGTTAAGTGATTTTTTCACCCAATAGTTGGCTCTTGTAAAAGTACCCTTAGATTGCTCATTATAGTAAAAACCTTATGATGAAATTGTGAAATATAATTAAAGTTTAAATACTCCTCCAACTTTTGCTCAGTCTGTACATAACTTGGAGTTATGTAGAGTTGGCCTTGGATTTTCCGTACGACGTGTTAAAACTGCCTGTAATATAGTGAAAACTGGGAATTCAGTGACAAACATGGTAATGAGATGTAATTACAAGCTTGCAAGTGATAGAGAGCACTCATGTACAACACATTGCTCTTTTGTTCCCACTCTTAGCTGAGTTTTGTAATCACAATGGAATATAGACAAAAGAAAAGGCTGCACAATAGTGATTTCAGGTTGTACACCTTAGAGAGTGGAGGAAGGGTAACAGAAAACTGCATGAAAAAAATCATATGGGAATGCATTGGGGCTAAAATGGCATTTTAACTAACATTTATATATGGTATTTTTTCAAATTGGCAAGTATCTACTAGTTATTATCTAAGTTAGTGTGAAGATTCTTCAACTTCAGTTTGCAGATTCAACATCAAAATCCTCTACCGATTGTCTTCCCAAAGGTGGCCATACACATTTAATAGGACCAGGTTGATGGCTATTAGAGATGAGCGAGCATACTCGCTAAGGCAAACTACTCGAGCGAGTAGTGCCTTATGCGAGTACCTGCCCGCTCGTCTCTAAAGATTCGGCTTCCGGCGGGGGGCGAGGAGCAGCGGGGGAGAGCGGGGAGGAAATCTCTCTCTTACTCTCTCCCCCCCCCCCCCCGCTCCTCCCTGCTCACCGCCGCAACTCACCGCTCTCCCGCACCGGCAGCCGAACCTTTAGAGACGAGCGGGCAGGTACTCGCATAAGGCACTACTCACTCGAGTAGTTTGCCTTAGCGAGTATGCTCGCTCATCTCTAATGGCTATGCAATCGTGATGGTGATCAATCATTCTGCTGACAATATTATATACATTTTAGCTCATACTTGCCATTCAAACTGGCCATACATGTTCACTGACACAGGTGAAGGGCAAACAATTTTTCTGGAAATGTTCTTTCAAGGAAAGACTGTTCGTGGATGAAAGATTTTTTGCCCAACTATTGAACAAAATTTTTAATGATGGTCGATTTCTTTCCAGATGATGATGTCATCAGTCAGCTAAATCTATCGTTCATTGCTAAATTAATTCTACCCGACAAACAATTGTTTTGGTTGAAATTGACCTTTTTCATCAAGTTTAGTCTAATGTGTATGGTCATCTTAAGACTTGGATCACACATGCAATTTTGATGCTGTTTTTTGAGCCAATCACGAAAGTGGATCCAAACTAGAGGAGATGTTTCTGTTAAGGCTATGGACGTGAAACCAATGGGTTCAACCTACCGGGTTGGCGAGGACCAATCCAGCGAGGTTGACAGCTGACCCTAGGTGATCAAAGGCAAATATACCAGACGAATGTGACACAGTCCGGAGAGGAGACTCGTGGATGAGATACCTAGCCCAGAAACAAGGAGAAAAGAGCAAGTCTGAAGAGCGGACCTAACAGTTTCATCTATACTTTTCCTTCAATTTGGATTCACTCTTGGCTATAAGTATGACTAAAAACTGCCTTAAAAACTGCACATGTGCTTCCAGTATTAAAGGGGGTCTGCTTAGGACATTAGAATTGTTATCTAGTGTGAGAGAATTTTAACAGTGTTTACCAAATTCCAGTTCTCCCAACCTCCCAACAGGTCATGATTAGGGTTGCCACCTTTGTCACCAAAAAAAACCAGTTAATGTGAAAGGGAGTGTGGTCAGAGGCTTGACTAGGGGCAAAGTTTACCATGGTGTATGATTCTACCTTGGTTATTCCTGTGGCTCCTATAATAATAGCCTCCCCCTCTCAGTGGCCCCTATAGTAATAGCACCCCTCTCACTGGCCCCTATAGTAATTGCACCCCCTTTTAGTGGCTCCATTGGTAATAGTGTGCCGCTTAGTGGCCCCATCAGTAATAGTGCCCTCGCTAATGGCTCCAATAGTAATAGTGCCCCTGTTAGTAGCCCCAAGTGTGATAGTTCCCCCACTGGTAGCCTCAATGGTAAAAATGTGCTCTCCTCACTCCTGAGCAACAACCACGGCAACAAGTAGTTTACCTCACTGAAGGAGGTCCGCTCTGGCCACTGAGGCTGCTGTACGCAGAGACCTTCCTATCTGCACTCCACCACGTATATACCGGGGAAGAAAGCAGGGTCTTTGCATACAGCAGCTTCAGTGGCCAGACTAGACCTGCTTCAGTGTGTAAACTACTTGCCACCATCATTGCTGCCAAGCCGGAAGTGCTCACAGAAAGCAGTTATTTTTTTTAGCCTTGGAATTGCCTGGGTTGGTAGTTTACCAGCCATGTGGCAACCATAGTCATGTTTTCAGGATATCCTATAGTAAGAACACCTATGGAAATGTCTGAAGCACTGACGATAATTAAATCACCTGTGCAATGCTGGGGAAATCCTGAAAACATGACCTGTTGGGGAGTCGTGAGAACTGGAGTTTGCTAAACCATTATTTATCATATCAGCGCAATTCCAGAAGTGGCCTGTGGTTCTGCCCTGGCTATGGCATCTCAGTAACACCATCATGCAACTCTTGGGAAATAGGAAATGCGCCAGTTATTGACCACCACATATATTAATGCCATTTTTTTTTTTGCCTCCACTGGTAAACATAAATGACGAGTTCACTGGGTGATGGGACAAACAGGAAACTTCTAACCCTATTGATTTTGAAATTGCATTTTTGCGGAATTTAACAGAATTTAAGACATTAGTGCAAGTCAGCTAGTCCGGCATGAGTGTGTTCTTAAGATGTCATGCTACCTGGCACTGATTCAGTAACGTAGACTAGTTCTGCTTTTTGTAGAGAAAGTAGTTGTATAGGTTGGGATATTTTACAATTGCTTCATTCTGTGGAACAATATGATCCACATCAGGTCCTTCATTGTACTTGCAGGTTAGCAGGAATACAATGCATCATGCAATTACACAATAATATGTAAAGCAAAACACAATTATGGAGAAATTCTAAATAATAAATAAACATATTGAAATGGGGAAGTCAGACAATAAACATTATTGCTAAATACATAACATGTTATGTGTGATGAGACCGAGGGGGAACTTTCTGGCCATAGTTCCAAAAGGTATGTTTGGCGCAAAGCCAACACTGCGCATCACCAAAAGAATACCATACCCGCAGTGAAGATGGTGGAGGCAGCATTATACTGCAGGGCTGTTTTTCTGCTGCTGGAACTGGGGCTTTAGTCAAGGTGGAGGGAATTATGAACAGTTCCAAAAATCAGTCCATTTTGGCAAAAAACCTTCTGGCCTCTGCTAAAAAGCTGAAGAGGAATGTCACCTTTTAGCACGACCCAAAGCATACCTCCAGATCATCAAAAGCATGGCTTTGACACAAGAAGATCAAAGTTTTGGAATGGTCGAGTCAGAGCCCAAACCTGAATGCCATTGTAGATCTGAAGGTTAACCTGAAGAGGGCAGTACATCCGAGATGGCCTCGCAATCTTACAGATTTGCGGCATTTTTGCAGGAAAGGTTGGGCAAAGATTGGCAAGTCAAGATGTGCCATGCTAATAGAGACCTACTCAAAAACACTGAAAGCTGTCATAAAGTCAGAGGGTACCGTGATTATTACGGCTGTATAAGGGAACGAAACAAAACCACTGATCTCAATAGGAGTTCAGTGGTTTCATTTTCACAGCCGGGATTTGTACGGCCGAGAAAAGATAGGACGTGCCCTATCTTCCCATACCTAGTAAATACATGGTGCAGGAAGATCGGGCAGACGCTATTTTCCCGCCTCTTTTTTCAAAGTCCTGCGCTCTGCCATGGAATTTGAACTGCGGGCAAGGGAGAAGAAATCTCCATAGTTCAGGTGCAGCTACGCTCCGTGCTGCCAAGCATAATTGTGCCCACGGCAGTGTGTTTTCAGGCTAAGGCTAATTTCACACAGGCAAGTGCGATATCAGGTTGCAAAACTTGGCCCGATATCATGCTCGTGCACGTGCGATGTCCCCACAGATGCGACGCGTTTTTGTCTTAAAAACCCCTCCCATCACTTCTGGGAAGTTGCAATTGAGCGCAAAATTTGAATAGTCAAAAAAAAACCTAGTTCATGCTCTAATACACTTCATAGCATCGAGTGCATTAGCTCATCTGCCAGTCTATTTAAGCCCTCAACCTGCGAAGTTGTCAAAAATTCAATTCTGACATTTCTGGGAAAGTTGGTTGACAACTGACATGGTCAATGTGTTATAACTTGTGTTACAATAGTGTGTGCGCCTCAGTGAAACACATTTGAGCTATGTACAAGGTTTTTTTGTGCACATGTCGGTGTATTTTACTATATTTTTTGCGTACGCCCCAATTTAAGAGGCAATTTAGCCTAATGAGGTCCAGATGTGTTCGTTTTTAACAAAATTGCACAGCGTACTGCACATTTGCGCGTGCATTCAGTGTGCATTCAAATACCTCCCATAGACTTATATGGGACATTTGGTGCACATCTTAAAAAAGGGAATAAGAACGGATCCATTTAAACTTAATGGGTTTTATGATCCCCTGCGTATTGCAAATACGTACAAAAATGGGTGTGAAGCCACCCTAAATGGTGTGGGTTTTGGCAAGGATTTAGTTACAAGTTGCAACCCTTGCATTTCAAAGGTTGAAAAGAAAAGTAATGACATCACAGCTAACTGTAACAACATAAAACCAAGAAAAGTAATGACATCACGGCTCATTGTGACAACATAAAACCAAGAAGCGTAATGATGACATCACAGCTCAATTTGACAACATAAAACCAAGAAAAGTAGTGACAGCATGGCTTACTGTGACAACATAAAACCAAGAAGAGTAATGATGACATCACGGCTCACTGTGACAACATAAAACCAAGAAAAGTAGTGACAGCACGGCTCACTGTAACAACATTAGACCAAGAAGAGTAATGAATCATGATGACATCAAGGCTCACTGTGACAACATAAAACCAAGAAGAGTAATGATGACATCACGGCTCACTGTGACAACATAAAACCAAGAAGAGTAATGATGACATCACGGCTCACTGGAACAACATAAAACCAAGAAGAGTAATGATGACATCACGGCTCACTGGGACAACATAAAACCAAGAAGAGTAATGATGACATCACAGTTCACTGTGATGACATAAAAGCAAGAAAAGTAATGATGACATAACAGCTCACTTTGACAACATAAAACCAAGAAGAGTAATGATGACATCACGGCTCATTATGACAACACCAAATTAGACATAGAATTGATGAAATAGCTCGCTATGACAACATAATACCCAATTCCCTCACTTACCCCACAAATTTATATGACAAGTCAAGTTGTGACATTGTGGAGCAGCTAGACTAAAGGATAAAATAAAACTCTTCAAACTTTGGGAGCGTCGCAGGTAATGAAGAAGCAATAAAAAAGACATAAGCATTTAATTCCATATTCTTTTTCTAACTAAATCAGTGGAACTTGTGATGTGACATAAATATAGTTTGTTAAAGGACCAAACAGCATCATTTATCTTTGGAGATGTCAGCTCTCAAAATGTTACCCGGTTTCACTGTCACACTAAATGCCAGGAATTGGCTGGGATGCCCGGGAAGAAAAAGGAATAATTAGCTGTGCTAGTCTTTCCGAGATGGCTAATTAATGTGCGGTGCTGTCAAATGTAGGAGCAGGTTTAACCCTTAAGTGCCTGAGAGGCATCATAGCAATGTCTTGGCACTTTTGCTACAGAAAAGCAGGATACTTTCCAAAAATACCATTTCTGAAATGCATTTTGGCCTACGGAGTCGGAGTGAAAGTGATTGGGTTTGATGACTAATACTGTTCAGTCCTATCGGATGTCACCGCGGGCGCTAAATGGGTCCACCTTTGTCTTCTACTTAGAAGCTCTATCACACTTGCATTTACCAAAGGGCGGTTTCGCACGTTGCGCTCTTGGAAAAATGCGACTTTTTCATGCTATTTTTAGGCCGCTTCACGCTATGCGTAGTCACTATAGGAATTCCGCAATGGAAATTCCGCAGCAATTACGTTGGAAAACCACAGTGGCCAAATCCGCACCCAAACAGTCCAGATTTGGCCTTGATTTATGTAGTGTATCTGCTGCTGGATTTAACCCCCTTGTGCTTTAATGGTTGAATTCGGCCGCAGAGATATACAGTATACGGGGTCCTTCTCATGAGCGTAAGCACAAATGTGCACGCTGCAGCGCAATGTATTTGCGCTATGAACGAGGTTGATCTATGCGATGCGATGTTGGGAAAAAAAATCACTTATGTGAATGACCCCATTCAAAACAAGGGGGTTCAAATTCGTGTGAGATTCGTACGTCGCGCAACACACAAATTTTGCACAATTTTCTCGTCCGTGTGAAAGCAGCCTAAATGCGGCAGAATTTCCACTGTGATTCCAGAAGTGCAAATTCTAAGCATTTCAGCCATCCATAAAAGCGTCCTTAATGTTTTTTCTGCGTTTTTCAAGTCCATTGTTAAATATTTAACGCACTACAAACAACACATTTCACTTTACGGTGCTTTTCAGTGGGTTTTTTGGGGGTGTTTCAGTGGTATTTTTTTTCAAAATGCATGTGCTCTGGGTAGGGTATTTTTTTCTGTCACCATTCGAGAATACTTTAATTCACATGGTAAAGCGCAATATCAGCCTGCGATACTCGGCCCGAAATTTACTTTGCTAACGAGCGTTTTTTACACACGTTAGCCTCGCTTTTGTGAAATTGTAATCCCCAGGCACGTGTTTCACGCGCGTCAGAGGATCGCAAGTGCTTCCCATTCATTTCTATGGTTCATTTAAAAAAATGGATTTCGTATTTGTGCGTGTTTTGTAGTTCTCGCACACAGCACTCACGTGAGATTCTCGCCTGTGTGAATAAGCCCTCATTGCACATTTTTTTAAAAATGACAGAAAAACATGTCAAAAATGCAATAAACTTTAAAAAACAGGAAAACTTTAAATTCCTGGAGTTTCTTTGAAAAAGAAAAAAGTTAGAGAAAAGCGTCATGAAGGAGGCTCTTGGCATTCAGCTGCATTTTAGGACACTTTCACTTGGGACGTAATATTACGCAGCACATCATGGAATATTCCACCATGCTGAAAAATCATCATCAGACTCTGCATCCCTAAAGGCTTATTTCTATGAACGCATTCGTGCAGCGTATTACACTGGCAAAGTTGCCCCAACTTTGCCAGTGTAATACGCTGCACAAATGCGTTCATAGAAATAAGCCCTTAGGGATGCAGAGCAATATACAGTGAATAGATAGATAAATATTAGATAGATATGATATAGATAGATTGATAGATAATAGATAGATAGATAGATAGATAGATAGATAGATAGATAGATAGATAGATAGATAGATGATAGATATGAGATAGATAGATAGATAGATATTAGATAGATAGATAGATAGATAGATAGATATGAGATAGATAGATAGATAGATAGATAGATAGATAGATAGATAGATAGATAGATAGATAGATAGGAGATAGATAGATAGATAGATAGATAGATAGATACATAGATAGATAGGTAGATAGATATGGGATAGATAGATAGATAGATATTAGATAGATAGATAGATAGATAGATAGATAGATAGATAGATATGAGATAGATAGATAGATAGATAGATAGATATGAGATAGATAGAAGATAGATAGATAGATAGATAGATAGATAGATGATAGATATGAGATAGATAGATAGATAGATAGATAGATAGATAGATAGATAGATGATAGATATGAGATAGATAGATAGATAGATAGATAGATAGATAGATAGATAGATAGATAGATAGATAGATATTAGATAGATAGATATGAGATAGATAGATAGATAGATAGATATGAGATAGATAGATAGAAGATATATAGATAGATAGATAGAAGATAGATAGATAGATATGAGATAGATAGATAGATAGATAGATAGATAGATAGATAGATAGATAGATAGATATGAGATAGATAGATAGAGAGATAGATAGATATGAGATAGATAGATATGAGATAGATAGATAGATAGATATGAGATAGATAGATAGATAAATAGATATGAGATAGATAGATAAATAGATAGATATGAGATAGATAGATAGATAGATAGATAGATAGATAGATAGATAGATAGATGATAGATATGAGATAGATAGATAGATAGATATGAGATAGATAGATATGAGATAGATAGATAGATATGAGATAGATAGATAGATAGATAGATAGATAGATAGATAGATAGATAGATAGATAGATATGAGATAGATAGATAGATATGAGATAGATAGATAGATATGAGATAGATATGAGATAGATAGATAGATATGAGATAGATAGATAGATAGATAGATAGATAGATAGATAGATAGATATGAGATAGATAGACAGATATGAGATAGATAGATAGATAGATAGATAGATAGATATGACATAGATAAATAGATATGACATAGATAGATAAATAGATAGATAGATAGATAGATAGATAGATAGATATGAGATAGATAAATAGATATGACATAGATAGATAGATAGAAGATAGATAGATAGATAGATAGATAGATAGATAGATAGATAGATAGATGAACAGATATAGATAGATGGATATAAGATAGATAGATATAGATAGAAGAATAGATATGGATATAAGATTGATAGATAGATAGATAGATAGATGTGAGACAGATAGAAAGTATATAGATGTATATATATGCACAGTATATGAGAGTGTAGACAGTATATATAATATGTAGGTGCGATGTGTCTATAATATCAACATAACAGTCCTTTTTTCTTCCCACCATAAATCTGGTGCTGTTTGCTCCACCGACATTGACAAATAGCCAAGACTGCCAGGAATCACCCAGCATTCCCCTCTCTGCAGATCAGGTTCATTTCGTAAAAATTAGTTGGGAAATGGGAAAAAAAGAAAGAAATTAAAAGAAGGTTCTATGATGCGCAGTCTATTAACGCTCCATTATTTCCCCCAGAACGTGATAAATGGCCCTGGAGAGACCAGTGGGCTCGGCCCCCAGAGTTCCCGCTTCATCCCCCCTCTGTCCCTTGGTGATTGATTGGAGGGAGGGTGGATGCTGAGTGCAGCTGGATGAAGACTGATGCTTCCTCCACTTAACACCCCTTCCAAAAAGTTTCTATTACCAAGGGAAAGTACTAACCGTGAGATTACAGAGCTGTGCACGCTCACATGTACACTGCTCCATATAATGTATATTGATAATTAGGTTAGAGATCTGTACAGATAAATTAAACTGTCACATATGTTATGGGGGCTGCATTTGTTATGTGGCTTCTCCTGGCTTTATGTATCCTACGGATTTTATTATGCATCCTAATAGAAGATTTTCCTTATCCTATACACAACAATGTGTTTATTACATCCGGATCAGACAGTATATAGTATAGTACATGCTCTGGAGATTATATAAATGGCTCACGTAAAAGAGTACATCTACCTTAAATGTCCTAAAACCTATACTGCTAAAGTAGGGAATATTATTGGTTGACCCCTGTTACATGGACAGGGTGCATACATTGCTCACTATGGCTATAATGTGTAGTATCAGTACCTGCAGACCTCCATAGACTGTATGACTGGTGGGATCCAACCGGTGGGGCCCCAAACCCCTACAAGTGAGAAGGGGGCCACTGTTGCCCCTAGGAGTATTATCAGACACAAGTTCACTCTTGTCATTGTGCTGTACAACTGTGCTGCAATATCAGCAGCTAACAACTCTATATATCGCTGCTATCTGAATTATCACACATGGGCCTCATTCACACAAGCAATGCGATTTTACACCAGCCGCATTGCAGCCGAAAATCACATCAATGAAGAATAGCCGCGATCGAGTCCTGGGATTAATTCACGTTCTGCCCATTCACACGTGCGTATTGCGTGGAAAGTACGCTGCAGCGTGGAATTCTGTCGATCAGCAGAAATCATCGGAATGACTTCTAATGCTTAAATAGAGCCAGCTGTCTTCATTTCCGAGTGCCGGATGCAGGTAAACTCCCTCCCTCCACTCCTTTTTTTTTTAGCTCCCATAGAAGTCTATGAGAGCTTCCAGTGATTTTCATCAAAAGATAAGTCAAAGACCTATCTTTTGACGCAGCGTAAAAAATTGGCAACCGAAAACGGTCGCCGATTTGACATTTTAACAATGCGATTTTTTCGTTTTAAAATTGCTGTCACTAGATCGCTCCCATAATTCACCGTGGAAAATTCCATGTGAAAACCACCTCCAAAATCCACGTCTTTTTGGAATTTTTTATTTTTTTGGCGTGGATCCACAGTTGGAGTTTGCTTCGTCAATCGGTAAAATCCCCATGTGGAATTCCAATGCAGAAAATTGCGTTTTTGCATCAAGAAGTGGCAAGTCCCCTAATCAGATCAACAGAGTAATTCACATAATGTAACCAGCAATTCACCTATGAGGGTTCAGTGCTTTTCTTCCTATGATACAGCGAATTAGTAGTAGAGTTTAGTTGAAGCTTCGGTATAAGGCTCAATCTTTAAATAGCCGTTTAAACGCCTTCTAATATCTCTGTCCCTATTCGCAGCCGGCCTGCCAGTGCGCATACTTATCTATTTGAGACCAGCCTCACTTACGGTTGCTTGTGCAGCAGTCACCCTGCATTTTCTAGATACACAGCTGAAATAGCCTGCTTTTATACTGGAGCATCATTTCACTAGAACTTTCCCAGTGACTATGCATAATACTTTCCCTCTCTTTTATCATTTTAGGACCTCCCAACAGCCAATAAAAGCACAGCACACAGGAGGCAATATCTGGGTGCAGTTTTTCAAACTAGAGGTCACTTCAGCCCAGGTTTCCAATGCTTATAGCAACATAACTCTTTAGGGATGCCCCTTAGGGGTGCAAAATTTGTAACAGGGACCCATCACACTTTGTACCATTAATACAACTGTTGTCTTCTAATGTGGCAGAGGGGCCTTTAAGTCCTGTTAGGCATCAGAGCCTCAAAGCAAATTAGGTTAACTACAATAAAAGGGGTTTTCTAAGATTTTAAAAAAATATACAGGGGGCAGATAACTGTATAAAACGAAAAAAACAATACCTTATAAAAGCCACACAGCTCAAGCATCTCCGCTTGGGTCCCAGAAGGTCCCATAGCGATCATGTGCCATTCATCCACATGTAAACTCTGAAGCCAATGATTGGCTGCTAAGCAGTTACATGAATGATGAACAGCAGGTAACTGCTGCAAGAGCTGGTGGGACCAGACTGAGGTGCTGGCGATGGAGTTACAGGACATTTAAAAGCTGAGTACTGGGTTTTTTTTGTCTTTTTTTTATACATTTATCTGCATCCTGTATGCTTTTGAAAAAGTTCAGAAACCCCATTAATTTACCATATTTTGAGTAAAGAGACTTGAAAATATTGAATATTGGTAAATTAAATAGACACTAACTTTTCAAATAGCTAGTGCCTATTTGATAGCCAGTGTGATAATTAGTTAAACTGGTGCAGTAAAACCTCTAGTTTCGTTGGTAATCCATCCGAAAGCATTCGGGTAAACTCGAAATCAATGAAACTAGAGGTAATTATTTCCATAGGACTCAATGTAAATACAATTAATTCATCCTAGACATTCCAAAAAACACACCAAACCACATTTTTGTACATCGTTTAGCGCTGCTTTTTCAGCGCAGCGCTAAACGCTGTACAACGCTCCCATTCATTTCAATGGTTCTGTTCACACAAGCCATTTTCGGCACTGCGTCGCCCATTGAAATGAATAGGCAGCTGTTTCAGTGCTGCCAAAAACGCTGCACAACTTGGTACCATGTTTTTTGGAAGCACTAAACACCCTAGCTACACTGCCTGAGAGAGAAAAAAATCAATATACGCACCTTACAGGTGTCGTCAGTGTCCCAGGGGCCGCTCTCCGGAGCTCCGTGCAGGCTGCAGAGCATCTTGCTAGTAATGGGGGATTGAAATCCCCCGCCTCCAGCAAGAGATTGCTCTGATTGGCTGAGTGACAGTCCACTTAGCCAATCACAGCCAGCGCTGGATGCTCCAATCACAGCCATTCATCCATGAATGGTTGTGATTGAAGCAATCTATGAATCATTGCGATGTCAGCAGCAAGGTCATGTGGGCTGGCGGCCGCCGGTGAAACCAGAAGCAGCCGGCAAAAAAAGAGGCAGAATCCAGCAAAGAATACTCAGTGAAACTGGAAACCGGCAAAAGAGGAAGGCGATGAAAGGGGAGGTATGACTGTATTTGCTTTACCTAAAATAATGTTTTTGTGCTAAAAAATCACTCCCTTCCTCCTACCTTGCTGTCTACTGTCTGCTTTCACATAACTCACAGGGAATGCTAGCAGAGCAGGGAACGAATCATCAGTGCTCATTGAACTGTATGCAGAGAGGAAGGGGAGAGAGACACACAGACATGAATGCTGGAGCTAATGCTGAGATATATGCTGCTGTTTATACATATCTACATTACTAAATCTTTCTATACACTTCTGCATGATGATAATGATGGTGTGTGTGTGTGAAACAGATAGATAGAGACCAGAATCTCTCTAATTCTCAGTGTACAATCTACAAAACACAGTACACAGGAAGGAGGGTCAATAACAGCGAAGATGGGAGCTGAAGAAGGATAAAGTGTGGAGATATAATAAAACATCCACTGGAAGCCCCTTGAAATAGTACAGACTCTCCTTCATAGGGATATCAAAACTTGTTTGCCCTCACCTTTTGGAGTGTGGTTTAAAACCAGATGTCCCAGAGTATCTGTTACATACCCCGATCCCTCAGCGTCTGTTCATACGGCGGGATTCACTGTGGAAAAATCCCATGTGAATTCCCTCTCTAAAATGTACGTCAAAATCGGTGTCTTTTTGACACGGATTGTCACAAGGATCCACAGACGGAATTTGCTCCGTCAATGGGAAAAATCCCCATGTGGAAATCCAATGCAGAAAATTGCATTTCCGTATCAAGAAGTGACATGTCACTCGATGTGGAAACACTATTTTTTTATGGAGGTATATGGAGGAACAGGAAATGTCCTATACAAGTCAGTAGGTGCCATATTGTGTACATTTGCATGAGGTTGTTGCTATGTGCCAGCCACAACAGGTAGTCGAATCAGGGTGGCATCTCTATATCAGTCTAGTCCATGTGGCCACTCCTTGGAGCGCAGCTGTGGTGCCGCCTGTTGGACATTACCTTAGGTTTCCCGTAGCTTCTGCAAGGTCCCTTTGGTGTTGTCTGTTGGGAATTCGTCTATGGGGCTTACCCCTCCACATCTCCTATGGTGTATGGAGTCATTGGTCAACAGGGAGGTGTGTTCCCAGAGCAGGCTAATCAGCCATGGTATGGGTGTACTTAACCCGGTCACGCCTATACCTGGATGTTGGTCATTTTGCTGTCTACTTGTTGGTGTGAGGATGGCTGCTTTGCATTTCTCTGTCTGTTTGTCTGATCCAGTTTGGAACTTCGAGTATTACTGGTGTGACTCTTGCCTCTGTGTGGAGTCAGATAGGTGTACCCTGATTATTGGTGTTTGAGCCTAGACTCAGTTCAGTCTGTGTTTTCCTGGATCCAGTTTAGAAATCTGTATTATTGCTGTCGCTGTGTCTAGTTATGGCATGTGGTGAAGCCTTGCAACTGTGTCTAGTCAAATAGGTGACAATTGAGTCTGGTCTCTGTATTGGCCATAGTAGTAAGGCCTGAATTCTTCTTTTGTGTGTTTGGCGTGTATATGGACGTCTGCGTGCTGAGTACCTATGGGACTTATTCACATCTGTCTAGTCTGTCAGCCTTTCCCTCTGCTGTACTCTATCCCTATTTGCCATCTAGGGACAGGCTAGGCCTTTGGTACAAGTTGTGGGGCAGCCCTTATCAGGGCAATCACCTTGCTTTTAGGCAGGGTCCACCACGCCAAAGTGGGTTAGAGGTAACTTTCCCTTTCTAGTATTCATGTTAGTGTTAAATTACATAAGTGTGGTCCATCTTGGACCTTAAATATCTTAATAAGACCCCTTCTTGGTAAATTTCATGTTGGACTGGTGAATAAGCCCTGCATCACCATAGTAGGTCTTTCTTTCCATTATTTTAGGGGATATTTAGTGATATAAAATGTATCCCATGGAATGCAGACATTAATAATGCTAAATAAAATGTTAATGGTCATTATTGCTACTACTAATCATGTCCAGGAGCAGATTTTATCACTTCACTGTTTGGAGCTGTTACTGAGACCAAGTATATCTATTCCAGGAATAACTGCCCTGTGAACATGGCTAATTGCCCCCTTTGCCATCACATATGCCACAATTTGAATTGCTGTGTGAATTTGGGAGAAGTAATTGGAATTTGGAAGTTAATCATTAGAGGAGAGGGAAGAATTTGGGGGGAAATCACAGAAGTCCAGTTTGGGGCTGATTGGGACGTGCGATGGAAAAGTGCTGTGCTTGCATTTTCTATTTCCAAAGTGATACAAAAGGAATAGAGCGCCAGGTGCCTTTAGAATAAGGCTGCGATTACGCAAGTAAAGCATCACATAGTTATCAGAGACAAAGGAAATTTTAACCCCTTCTTCTAAACAGAGAAAGCAAAACAAAGCACAGGCACGGAGACACCAGTATTCGCACCGGCTTACTTATATTAAAAGTTGTTACGTTCGTGGACGGCTGATTTATGCATGCCTGCATGAGTGAATAAGGGTGAATTTACATGGTCGAGTGCAATATCTGCCGATATTGTGATTCTCTACGGTGTGCGATTTGCATGCGCGTGAAAATCGCATGTTATTTCAATAGGAATATTTTTTAAATTGCATTGCATGAGACTCACATGGACATGCAAGTGAGATTTTTAACTTATTCATAGGAAATAATGGGCAATAATGGGCAAGAAAAATAGAATGTGCTGCAATTTGTCTATCTGCGAGAGAAAAATCAAATGTAAATAGACCCACTGAATTAAATGGCGTATATTTCCGTGTGAGCCTTGCATCTCTTCAAACGCCTGTGTAAATACAGCCTCAATTCATCTCAATTTTAGGGCAGCTTCACACTAGCGTATGCGCAAAAATGCACGCCACAACGTATTTGCGCATAGACAAGATTGGATGAGGTTGATTTGCACCCATGTCTGCGCATAGTATTAAATGGCCTTGCCCAAAAGGCTGGAAGTAAGGTGCAATCTTTTAATGGACTTGCACATACACAAGTGTTATCATTAGAGTTTTTCAAGTTTTGTGGATAATGCCAGCCTAAAAATACATTTGGAAGCAACACAGTGCTTCTTCTTCAGTATTCTTCAGTAGCGGGCGGGAACTGCAACTTTTGTAATGGAACAAATAGCGCAGTAGACTATGTTATTTGTTCCAGTAAAATCAATGGGGAAAAAACAGATCAGCTTTAACCCTTTGTAATCCAATTTTGGATTCAGGGTTTCCTAGGGGGCTTTCTCTTTCTGCCATTATACAATGGTGCCATCTGCTGGCTAGAGCCAGTACTGCAATATGTGACATACTGGAGAAGTCCCCCGACAACAGATCAGCCAGTAATCTACAGTAAGAATACCCTGCCAGACGTCTTCTGACATCGGAGCTGTACAGCTTTCAATCAGAATGTCTTTAGATGTCAGATAGTGGATTGGAAAGGGTTAAAAAGGAACCAAGAAACGCAAATTCAAAGTTGAGAAAAAAGCAAGTGTGAACAAACCCTAAGATGTCCTAAAAGCGCCGACTATGATAGCCATGCAGGGTTTATGCCTATATAGCCTGAATGGGCATCAATTTTATGAACAAGGAGGACAGTAAATTACCAGGAACAGAAACATGACAAACACAGATATGCCCCCCCCCCCCCGTGTCTTAAAGGGACAACATATATTAAAATAATAAATTCCCTCAGTATATTATGGAATATCATCAAAAGAGGAGGAAAATAAAGACTATCGATATTGAACCAGAGCTCCCTTGCTACAATAACTTCCAGCTCCTTAAACAGTCCCATCTGTCTGTAACCAGGGATCAAACCACAAAATCAGGTCTTGACAACTACTGACCACCTAGTTACAGTAGTCATCTGTCCGCCATCCAGACCTCACCAGTGCAGATCTCTAGCAATAGGACAGGACAGGATACTTCCTCCAATCCATCTTCCCGCAGCCACTCTGTTAAAATTCACACAGCAAGAATCACAAGTAGCAATAAAAATGTTAAAGAGAGAATCTAAAAATAGTGGAATGAGGAAATGGATTGTCGGAGATCGGCGAGCTGACAATGGAGGCAGGTGGCATCGCTTTGTGGATGCAGGACAGTCGGTGACATGAGAGACAAGAGATGACTTCCTAAACATGTAGGGACATTCTGTGCTGAGTTATACAGTAACCGCATCACATCCGCACCGGCTCGGAGGACAGGAGCGCTGGTCTCTATCCATCACTCCCCTGGCTTCCTCATCACTCACATTGGCTAGTCACATGGATCATTTTTCAAAGTCTGTAGCCGCTGTCACATTATCCACTCATCGAAGTGTTAAACCTACTTCTTAGTTCTTCAGTATCATATAAATATAGAAAGGCAATTTAGTGTGGGAGAATTCTTTTGCGCCAGTTTATATATTGGCTTTGTGACATTCGGGTGCCGTAACACTAGATTTTTTTATTCATAGTCAAGAAATACCTGGGTTAGTGTTAAAAAGCGACTTATGAGTAATTGGAAATGGTGTTAGGCCGGACAATGTAGGGCCTCCTTCACATGAGAGCTTGTGGGCGCAGAAATGTGGGCGCAGGAACCACAACCATAGGTTTCAATCGTTGCACTCACAGTGGCCACTGGCAAAAGTATGCAGCATGCTCTATTTTGGGCCATAGGAATCCATGGTGCACGCAAATGGGCCCTTGACCCAAACAAAATTGCGAATACCATTTGAAATTTTGGCCCCCTCCCCATTGCACACTCTATGGTTGCTGAGTCCACTGAGCGCACAAATACATGTGAGTCAGGGGCAAAGCTGAGGTAACAGTCACTACCGGGCCCTGAAACCAAAGATCCCTCTATCACATAAGAAGACACCACTATTATAAATGGCATATGGTAGGTAGGGGGCCCTGTTAAATATTTTGCATTGGGGCCCAGGAATTTGTAATGCTTTTGATCTGAGCGGTCTTCAACTGAACACTCACTACTGCAGTCTCTCGCTGGTTCGATTAAACAGTCAGTGTTGTGACCTCTCATTCTTCTCGCCTGCAAGGACTTTGTTTTTTCAGTCCTGTCGAGGCACACTCGCACATGTTTATGTGTTCTCAGGAACCAAAGAGCAGGGACCCTAACAGTAAAGGCACCCTAAAGTTCACCTATGCTGATGGTGTCAAAAGACTAGAAAGTAGACTCCATGAAAGGTCCCAACATACGTCTTTTTTCATCTGTATGTTAAGGTGCTATCACCCCCCCCTTCCTAATGCCATGCCCCTAGGCAGTACCCTATTGCTTAGTCACTCAGTTATGAGTAAATAATAGGGCTCTGTTCACACTGACATTGTGTCTTTCACCAAGAATTTGTAAATGGGGGAAAGCAGGGGTGAACTAAAAGCTGTTTTGTACCTATAGTCCTCAACATCTGGTGTCATTACATTGAGCACATGGTGCCAGAGGCTCTGAGTCCTAGCAAGTAGTCTTTAGGAAAGGTTCTACCACTGCGTTCTTTCATCCACATGGAAAAGTCCTGCAAACCCATCCCATGGCCTGCCCTGTTCTCAAGTACCACCACTTTGTCTAGTCACTCAGTCCACACTTGGTTGGAAGCAAATAATTAGACTCTGCTCATACGGGTGTCATTTACTTTTATAGTATGACAAAAAGGCCATACCAGCCATTATCCATTCATTTTCTTCCTAATTGTCATATATCGGGTCCAAATAATTTCCATGTTTTTCCTGGATAGAATAGTGCAGCATATCTAAAAGAAATTGACACTTAATAGAAAAGAATTAACACAAAGGGGTTAGGGGTTCAAGATTTTGACAGCTTCAAAATGAGCTAAAAGTAAGGTTAGGCAGTAGTTTCTGCATCCATCATACAGACATATGTCCAAACCCAACCGCGGGGATCACTGACCTGAGCTGTCACCATCATAGATTCCTTTGTTGGTGACAGTTCTGGTCAGTAAATCCCGGGGTCGGGCTGAGAGACACATTCGTACTGATGATGATGATTATTAACTATTCAGTCGTCACCATTTTCATCTATTAAGTACAGCTTAGTACAGCAAATAGTCATGCCAGTATCTGCCATCATGGCAGGCACATTCGTACTAAGGGCACAGAAATGTTGCCATTGTGCTAGTTAATTATTAGATATAATTACAGGGACCATGTAAGATTTTTAAAAAGGGTCCGTTATTTGTATCATGAAACAGCGCCACTCTTGTCTTCAGGTTGTGTTTTGCATTGCAGCTCAGCTCTGTTCCCTTGAATGGAAGGGCTGCAGTACTATACACAGCCAAGGACAAAAGTTGCCACTGTTTATGGAAAAACTTTTTCTTACCCTGCACAAGTCCTGTAATGTTAGTATATAGAATGTATGTATCGTTGTAGCCATATACAGGTGTCAAGATATTGCAACCTTTTGTCTATTTTGTTACATCTTTTAATCTTGGAGCACCTAGTGTACACCATGAATGACACACTTCTTTCATCATGCAAGAAGGACAGGGGGGGAGATAGAAGCAAATGGATTTGAGAGAGGTAGTTGAGTAGCGTAGCCATATAAAAGAAGCTATTAGAGATCTAATCTGTTTTGCAGTACTTCTTTAGATGTATGACCAGCTTTTTAAAAAAGTGTTGATTAGCAGCAGCGGAGTTATGCTTGGAAGCAGCGTTGAAGTGGTTGCACCTGTGATCAGGCGCCAACAGATTAAGGGATCCCACTGAGATCAAGGGTTGATTTCCTCACAGCGCAGTGCCGCAATATAAGTGTCTCTGATTAGAGTAACAATGAGATTGGAAAGAGTATTTTGGGCACGGATATAACTCTATGAGGATCTCCACATTTAGAAAAGTTGGGGAAGTCTCAAAAAGTCCAGATGACGTGAGAGAGGTTGCGGCATTCTAATAAGATAGACATAATAGGGTTATCCGCGATCTGAAAAAATGGTCTATCGTGTTTCTCCCAGATATAGCTCCACATTTGTCCTTTGGCTGTATTTGGTATTGCAATTCAATCTCATTCATATAAATATGGAAAAAATTGCAGTACCAGGAACAGCCAATGGATAGGAGTGGCACTGTTTCTGAAAATAAAGCAGACTCCCTTTTCTATTGTTGAACAACTTGTTGAAATATAACTCTTAAAGGGGTTTTCCGAGTTCTGATATTTTTTAAATTATATTAATGGCAGCCTGGGAATTTGGGTCTAAACCAATGCGTTACTTTGCTCATTGTAGCCTTATCTTCAACAATTATTTATTGCTTTATGTATATCCTGTTACACTGTGTGAGTGGCGGTCTCATCGGTGTCCTCCACAGGTGTAATTGTCCCCCTCATTTGGCAGTATGGCTGCCTGCATGCTGAGGTGGTGCACGTTTGCCCTCCTGTGTCAGTAAGTATATGGCCGTTTTCAGTGATTGTTTGTATATCCCTACATTCATAGTTGACATAGGTTGAAAAAAAAGACTCCGGTCCATCAAGTGCAACATTTTTTGGTACATTATACATAATTATTTGCTGGATAAATTATAATGCTAAATGCCATTTATCACTAGATCAGAATAGCCCCTTTTATTTGATGAAATAGTATCTTCCATTGCTACCTCTTCTAACTTAGAATAGTCAAACTATGGAATGTCCTACTAGAAGAGGTAGCAATGGAAGATACTATGTCAGTCAGAGGCGTAACTAGAAACTTCTGGGCCCCAATGCAAAATCTGTAACAGGGCCCCCAGCTATGATGCTTTATTCATAGTACCAGGCTCCCTATATGGAGAAAAGTGGCCTTATGGGCCCCCTAAGGCTCCTGGGCCTGGGTGCAGCTGCATCCCCTGCATCCACTATAGTTACTCCAATGATTCTAACTGTAAATAACCCTTTTCTATATAGATGTCTAAATAACCTTTCCTCCACTTGCAATGGTCCTTTGTACAGTCCTTCAGAAGAATAAATCCTTTGCCACTTTTCTGTCCTGACCACACATATATTTATAAACGTAAGATCATCTAAGATGTGTTCTTGCAAGTTGACCAAGCTCAGTTTTTCTAAGCTCTCACTATAAGAGTAGCCTCCTAACATATTTAATAGTCTAGTCACCCGCCTTTGAACACTCTCCAGCTCTCCTATATCCTTTTTAGAATGTGGAGCCCAAAAATTAATCCCATACTCAAGATGTGGTCTTAGAAGACCTCACAAATACCACTAGAACATGTCAATCAGTCAGATCAAGAAGGTCTGGCAGCTGAGACCCTCAGCAATATTGAGAACAAATGGATCCCAGTCCAGTTTTTCTTCCACAGTCATTGAAATGCTTAGGCATTATGGAAATCTTCAATTGAGAAGACTTGTAGATTTCCCTAACTAACCCCTTTCAATGTAGAAATGATGAGATGAGAATCACTACTCCTTCCTGGATTTTTGCAATGACAATTTAGCAGCAATTGTGTTTCTAAGCATACCTATACCTGGGGTATTATATATAATTTAATATGATATATCCTGTGCATACTGCTGAAGTTACTACTAAATATAACTTTGTGTTCAGTACTTTTCCCATAGCAATTTGATGGCCTTGTGCAGAGGCGTAACTTGAAGCTTCTGGGCCCCATGGCAAAACCTGTAACAGGGCCCCCAACTATAATGCTTTATTCATAGTACTAGGCTTGCTATATGGAGAATAGAGGCCTTATGGGCCCCCTAAGACTCCTGGGCCCGGGTGCAACCGCATCCCCTGCATCCCTATAGTTACGCCCCTGGCCTTGTGTAGTGTTGAGCCAACCGAAGTAGAACTCTGGTTTGGGTTGAACTTTGCAAACGTTCGATTTGGCACAAACCCAAACCAAGCTTTTAGCAAAGTTCTATCCAACACAAGGTTCTGTTGGTTTCATTCTCTCAACACTAGTCCTGAACGCTGGTGTATATCACTGTCTAAGAGCCATAAAAGCCCTGTATAATACTCTCAGTTATAACCAGTTTAAGGGGTTTGGGTGAACTTCTGGTTTGGTTCAAACTAATTTAGACTGAACCAAACTTTTTTCAAAAGTTTGCTCATCATTAGACATATTAATTACTATAATCGCCAATTCTATATTTAGCACCAATACATTTCTAGCACTATGCTCAATTCAACAACACATTAGGGAATGCCTTGACCATGGATGTCTCCTTACGCAGTGATATTCCATTTCTTGATTGCATTCTTACTCTTTAACCATGGTTTCAAATAATACACCACATGTCCAAAGCATTCAATTGGACGTCTACTTTTTAGATAGAGATAGACAGGCATATGGCAGGTAAATACGTTATTGACAATCATTGTAGTCAAGAAACAGTCCCATCCATCAGATTTTAGCTAAGATCATTGTCCTCCTTTGATGTCATTGGCCATTTCCCTTTTTTTCTATAGCCTGACAAGCCATCTTCCTGTCCTGCTCATCACTTGCCAATCATTCTATGGAGAAGTGGATGAAATATTAACCAGCAGTCAGTGAATCAGATTGCTGACTAGTACATAAAGATATCACAAAGCTGCCGTGTACCCGGCACGGCTATAGACGCTGAACACAAAGACGCGCAATCTCATTAACATGGCTGCTTGACTGCTGTGAGGGTCAAGAAGACTGAGAAGATATACATACTGCGTACAAGTGGACAGATGCTTATCTGAATTCAATTCTATGTTTCTTCCAAATGAATCAACATTTCCCTGTGATTTTACTCCTGACTCGTCTGGATTGGCAAGTTATCGGCGTAGTTAGTGCCATGTGAGATGCTTAATTGGCTCATGTTCCATAATAATCACACCTAATGACTTATACCCAGTGGGATTATCTATTTCTAATTGTGCTAATCAGTTAAGAAATTCTTTGGATTTTCAGAGAATGATACTTAGCAGATCCTAATAAATCAGTATTGATAATGTGTAAAACCAGGCACACATCCGTAATACAATTCTAAGGGCTTTGCTTATACTGGTGTCATGGCTGCCTTCATCTGTTAGTCAAATGATCATGTATTGACTTTAATGGGGTCCGTTGGGGTTCCAACAGGGTTTCTATCATTTTAACTGCAATAACGCCACATTGAGGTTGCAGTTTTTGCATTTGCGACTGGGCCCATATGCCTGGGGGACCCCAGGCCCGCTCATCACACAATGACTCTGCCCTTAATACTTGGGCGGAGCACTACTGAATCACTCTGCTTGATCAAAGGGAGAACTGTGTAGCCGTGGATAGGGGATAACTTTATGATCGGTGGCGCTCACCACTGAGACTCCTACCGATCCTGAGGACGGGGGTCCCGTGTCCCCCTCTTCTCATCACTACAGGGTCACTTATCCCACCTGCAGTGATAACTGACTGAATGTAGTGCTGAATGCACAGCCACTGCTTCATTCATTTCAATGGAGCTGCCAGAAAAAAAAACAGCACTTGTACTCGGTTACCTCCGGCAGTCCTATTAAAAGTGAATGGAGCACCGCACATGT
The DNA here is from genome assembly GCF_035609145.1 of Eleutherodactylus coqui. Taxonomy (NCBI): domain Eukaryota; kingdom Metazoa; phylum Chordata; class Amphibia; order Anura; family Eleutherodactylidae; genus Eleutherodactylus; species Eleutherodactylus coqui. Next base: position 53,763,229 of record NC_089849.1, read on the forward strand.
GTGACCGACCCTCCATTCCATCATCTCCTCACTGTAGGGGATACAGTAAGCCCTCAGTCAGGAGGTGGAGAGTCACGGGACCTCTGTTCTTGGGATCGGTGAAGGTGTCAGCAGTGTGACACTGCACCTATCTTGTGGATAATACCTATCTTGTGGATAGGGGATGACAGTTTTAACCCTTTGGCTGCCATAGACCAAAAAGGAAGCTTACACAAGCCCTTTTCCTGCCCTAGACCACCAGGGATTCTGGTATTAGCCCTTTCACTGTCCTAGATCACCATGGATACTAACACCTTTACTACTATAGATCACCAGAAATATAGACATAAACCCCTTCACTGCCCTAGACCAGTCAAATATAAGAGGGCATTATATCTGGTCCTTTATATCTGGCAGCTTTATAGCTAATTATTAGGGCGCTTTACATTAATATTTGTTTAATCCAGTTCTGCATTGCACAGCTCAGAAGGAACAGCGCACAGGTCCAGAACTGTATTGCATACAAGGTAGAAAGACTTAAGGCGAAATGCAAGCTGGGGTGGACAGTTGTGAAAAGAAGTTGTGCGGGAGGGGGGGCACAAGCTGAACTTTTGGATTAGGGTCTATGTGCTTTCAGTTACGACCCTGAATGCAAATATAGACAGTTGCATCTGATACAAGCTTTTATAAGGATCAGGATGATCATTGGATCATTTATAGCCAATTATAGAGTGATTTTGGAAACAATGATGCTGAAGGTCACCACAGAACATTTTGTGATTGTGTGATTATTCCTTTAATCTCATAGATAGGAGAAAGCAATGTGTTATAAAGTTGTCTGGGACTTCAGCATTCATTCTAGCAATTGGTGCTGAAATCAACCCCAATCAATACATCATTTGGATTTACACCCACCAGACGGGTCACTTAGATACTGCACAGTGTGCACTTCTTGTGGTGTAGACAATCACGCAGTTCTGGGTTTGCACACAGAATACTAAATTCTACAAATAAAACCCAATAATTATAAGCCAATTTATCTCCTCTGTCACAGAAAGTCTAAACTTTTCAAGAATTACAACCTGAATATTCAGGCCTTGGAAAGCTAATTTCCGACATACTCAACTTCAGGGTTAGGCTTGATTCACATGAGCGTATATACACGGCTATGTTGCCGCGTTTGCATGCTGGGCCGATATACGCAACCATCTGAGGCATTGGATTCCAGTGCATTCGTTCACATGGGCAAATATGTGGCAGGTAAAAACATAGCACCATAAAAAATAGATCACATACGACCAAAATCCACGACTGCTATTATATGCTGGGTGAAAAAATAGTTCTGGATCTATCTTTCGACCTATATACGCTGGCGGCACCCTTAGACTCCTATGGGAGCTGGAAAAAAAGGGAGGGGGAGGGAGTTTAGCGGCATCCAACGCAGAAAAAAGCTTACAGGTGCCTCTGTATAGGCATTTAAAGTAATTCCGAGGATTTATGCTGAGCGAGGGATTTCCGGGCGGCGGAAGATTTTTTCGCTAAAGCATCACACCCAGCCGTGTGAACGGACGAGAAAATGCTGATTAAGCTCGGGACTTGATGGCAGAAAATCGTCCATTCAAGCGAATTCACGGCGTGTCCGAGCAAATGGTAAAAACGCATACGCTCATGTGAAGGAGCCCTTAGACTGTAAGATGATCCTCCAAATGACTCGGGCTATGACAGAATAATGGGCCCCCAACACAACCAAAGGTCTTGCAGAAGACAACCCCATTTGGAGCTAACCTTCCCCTCTCTGGGCACTAGGGTTTATTTCTTATGAGTTAATTCATAAATTAACTTATTAGATGTTATGGATGATAAGTTTTGTGTTTTTGGTGATAACTAAAATCCACATGCACAAGTAATGTTTAGATGGAGAGCGCAAGCTTTAGAATCATCTTTGGTGGACCAAGAGAGGCCCAGTCCAACACTGCTTATGACCATGGCAGAAGGTTTGGGAACCCGAAGTGGCCCTGGAAGCAAATGACAAAGTGGCCCCATGTTATAAGTGGGCCCAAATCAACAGCAAGTGGAGCAAACTCAAGCTTGGTTGCGCACTGCTTCTTTCAGTTGGTTGATATCAGCTTTGACACTATCAATACCAACATACTGTAACTGACTAAAGACCACTACAATGATCAGTATTATAACTAAAACTATATGAGGGCCAGATAATACCCCCAGACTGTGACCATAGTATTGCTGAAAAAAACATGATACAAAGACCATTATTACCTCCCAATACAGTGACAATATCATTGTAGATATAAGCTCTACAAAGACCGTATAAGGGATTACAGTACTGTTATATCCAGTGATCACAGGTCACATCCTCACTGACTGGAGTCGTTGTCTTTTCCTTTTCTTCTCCATCTGGCTCAGACCATCATGCCGACTTGTGCTGGTCACAATTTGTCTGGAATTTGATATAGGCATCTTTGACTCCTCCATTTTCCAGCCAAGCTAGCTTCATTTTCCAGACTTTTACATAATCTCCCCATCTGTGGTGGCCCACTCATTAATAGTAGTATTCCACATTTTTATGCGCCTTGTAGGCCCCACACAGCATGTGCTACTTTTAGTGTTCCAAAAGACAATAAAAATGCCCCCACTCAGAAATAATAATCCTCTCATTGGCCCTCACTCAGTAATAATCCTATCATAGGCCCCATTTAGTAATGTTGCCCCTCATGGGCTTGCACTTAGTAATAATGCCTCAGATAGGCCTCCTCTCAGGAATAATGCGAAATAATGCTCCACATAGGTCCCCACTCAATAATAATGCCTCTTATAGGCCTCCGCTCAGTAAAAATGTCCCTCCTGGGCCTGAAGTCAGTAATATTGCCCTATATAGGCCTCTACTCAGTAATAATGCTCTGTATAGGCCCCTACTCAGTAATAATGCCTCATATTGATTCCCACTCAGTAATAATGCCCCCAACTGGACTACACTCAGTAGTAATGTCCTACATAAGCTTCCACTCAGTAATAATGCCCCTCATAACTCCCCACACAGTAATTATGTGCTTCACAGACCCCCACTCTGTAATATTGCCCCATATAGGCTCCCACTCAGTAATAATGTTCCTTATTGGCCCCCTCTCAGTAACAATGCCCTTCATGGGCCTGAACTCAGTAATGTCGCCTCATGTAGGCCCCCATTCAGTAATATTGTTCCATATAGGCCCCTACTCAATAATAATTGCCCTCATAAACCCCCACTCAGTAGTAATGTCCTTTATAGACCCCGACTCAGTAATATTTCCCCCATGGGCCTCCATTCAGTAATAATGCCCCAAATAGGGCAATATTCAGTAACATTGCCCGATATAGGCTTCCACTCAGAAATAATGCCTCTCATGGCACTGCACGCAGTAGTAATAACCTATATAGGCCCCCCATGATGCACCTCACAGTTTCACAATCCATAATATTGCCTCTCATAGGCCCACACTCAGTAATAATGCTCGACATGAGTCTGCACTAAATAATATTGCTACATATAGGCCCTTCCAGCAGTAATAATGCCCCTCTCAGAGCCCTACTCAGTAATAATGCCCCTCATGGGCTCCAATTCAGTAATAATACTCAGTAATATGTTATCAGGTTATGGTCAGGGGACCTTTCTAACATATACAAATTGTCTAACATGGATAACTCTTTTAAGGGGTTATCCCAAGATATAAGCTTATATGCTATCTACAGGAATGAGAATAGGAGTCGCATGTGACCCCTAATGCATGGAGTAGAGGTTGAGCATGTACACTGTCATTCCATTCATTTCTATTGGATGGCGGAGATTGCTGTACTCGGCTTGTCTTCATCAGTACCATAGAGGTGACAAGTGTGTCATGGCTTACTGGCCGTGTCGGAGAATCGGATGCCATCAGCCCCTGCCCATGTAATTCTCATGCTGGCACATGCTCATAGTCATTTCAGTGCTGGACCCCAATGGGGACAATTCTCTGTTGGTGTGTGGATAGACTGGTTGGCTCGAAGGTGTGTATCTCAGACAGCCAAACAGCGTTAGTTTGTATACATTTATTCTGGCTCCTCCTCACAGAGGACGCCGGTTAAACTCTCAGTCTGACGGTGTCTCTTTTCCAGTCGGAGGCTTACAGTCTAGTCCATTTTCTTAGTTCAGATATGTTACTATGTTTAAGTCTGCCTGGTAATATATTTTATCTGGGCTGTTATTACATCTTATCTCCTGTACATTTTCTGTTCCATATACTTGTGCTGCCACAACTGTTGCCACATTCCTGTTGCCAGCGAGTTAGGGTTGCCTCAGGTCTCTGATGTTGGGCTGCCCTCATCAAGGCAAGCACGCTGCTCTTAAGTAGGGTTTACCTGTATCAGTAGGTTAGGGTCAGATTCCTTGTTTTCCACTTTTCAGTTTCCTTCTAAATTATTTTTGTGTTATCCGCATTTGTACTTTGTGTGTATATCCATCCTTCACAGGCACAAAATTACATCCATCTTGCACATAACAGAATGGCACACATGCTCTGTCACCACTCCATTTATATGTGGGACACAAAGGACCCTCATTCTCATGACTGGTAGGATCCAAATTGTCGAACCCCCACCTCCTTATTCCCTATTCACAGGATAGGGGATAAGTTCACATTTGGGATAACCACTTTAACGATGAAATATGGTTAGATATAGATTCTGCTCTCCAACTCAGTGAGCACCAAACCTACTGAGACACAAAGGATTTATACTCTTAAACTTGATAGTTAGAAACCCACAGCACAGCATCTCCACTTGTTCATTCAATCCTTTCTGTTAAGTATCTCCAAAGGCTTCAACAGGTAAATAGGGACTCACTATAGCATTCACTAAGTTACACACATCCATAAAGTTTATTCCACTGAAACCTGTGATATTTAAGCCCTAAATGATCCTTTTTTAAGCATTATGATAGTCCAACAGTAGAAATGTTCACAGGCTTGACTGTATACCTAAAATATACGGTATGGGCTTTTCATAGTAAGTAAGGACGACAACAGTCACCCAAGTCATCTTAGTGTTTTCAAGCATACTGCTGATATTCTAAAGTCTTACAGTCACTTGGAGGCAATGTTTCTCCTTTGTATAAAACTTTTTTTTTTCATTCCCCCGTTAATAAAGTCCTGTAATTGTAAATAAGTTACGACAAGGGGGCCTGGGTAAGGTTTAACAGCACCCCGCTCCATGCACGCAGCACTATGCAAGGAGTTCAGCTAGAAGTGAGGGCATCATAAAATGAATGAATAGCTCTCACTCTGCATAATTTTCTAGTTCAATATACGTTCGTATACCCACTAAATGAGGCATGTCACACATTACTGTTTGGCCCGATAGCAACTTTATCATCTCAATCCCAGGCTGGCAAATAAAAAGCAATTCTTGGGAAGTAATTGTACCTAATTAAAAGAAACATTAAAAAAAAGAGTGTAACCAAAGGGAATTTATTTAGGATGGGGGAGGGGGAAGAATTAATGCTGAAAGATTGCCCTGGAGCAAATTGCTGCCATCCATGGAAAAAATTAACTCTACATTATCCACAATGTCCTTTAATGGACTGTGGCCTGATTAACCCTGTCACTGCTGAAGGATGACGCCGTTAGCTTCTAGCTCTTCTTTTAACAAAGAGAGTCAATGTGACTATCGACGCTCTTTCGGTGATTTTATATACTTCAAGCCTCAGCGCTACAGCCGCCAGTCAGGTGATGCAGAAGTGGGCACATCACCTGACCGGCAGCCGCGATGCTTAGAACCGATTGCTGGGTGAGGGATGCTGCGGTGAGATGTGAAAGTAGTGTCAGGCCGAAATCAGCTGTGGATCCGCAACTGATTTTGAGTCATCGGCTTTTGATTCTATTTGTGATGCAAAAATGCTGCGGACTTTGTAGCGGAATTTACCCCTGCGGAAAACCCGCAGCATTTCCGCTACCTGTTAAAATACCCTTAAAGAGTCTTTTTCCATCATAGACATTTATGGCACAGTATATATCCATCTATCATGAGAATAAGGCTTCCCTGAATTACTTAATGAGGTTTCCTAACAAAAACATTTATGTTTGAGCACTATGGTTCTGACCGCTGAGGGATCATGAGTATGGCTCGCGGTGGAAGGATGGCGCAGTGGTGCACATGTATTACACTTCGCTAACCAATAGAAGTCAATGGAGCAGTGATCAGCCATTCCATTTTCTCTGGGGAGGTGTGCCATTCTTGCATTGCTGAGGATCTCAGCAGTAGGACCCCCAGCAATCCAACATTCATCACCTATAGATAGGTAGTAAATGTTTTTGGTGGGCAGAGTGAGCCATTCTGCCTCTATGGCTGGTGGCTGCTGCACCAGAAGGCCCTGGGGTCTGGGGATCCTTGTTCTAATGGTGCCCGCAGAGGTGGGCATATACAATAAATGTCTATGATACACATACCCACTTAACTTTTCCGATCAGCCTTTCCAGTGTGGTGGCTTTAGGCAATTGCTAAATAGCAAAGTATTCAACAATAAGCAGCAATCACCACATAGCAATAGGTTTTATTTCATTAAGATGCCCATTTACATGTAATACACGGTTGGCAATAGTAAAGTCACACTCTTAGAAAAGCTGTCTAAAAGAAAATCTTTGTTGCCTGTAACAACCAATCATAGCGCAGCTTTCATTGTACCTCAGCGGTATAGGAAATGTAAGCTGTGCTGTGATTGGCTGCCCTGGACAACAAAAACAGATTTTCTTTTAAACAGCTTTCATAAGAGGGTGGTGTTGGTGTTCTTTCATGACCCACCCTGTATAATATGTAGCACTAAAGAACAGCAAAATAGGATTTGTTGTGTAGAATGAGATTTTTTTCCAAAAACAGTACATTGGGTAGAATCTGGTAGATGAGCTCAGTTTCCAACAAGCATATTGTAACATGTCCGTAATACGGATACGTAATATGGACATTACAGCTGACATTGCAACCCTATACCATCAGGATTTCATCAGTATTTGATCTGTATTTGCCTCCATATTTGCTGACATTAGTTTTATTTTCTGCTGGGTAAATATGAATCTGTATTTGCCCAATAGAAAATAATAGCAATGGCAGCAAATATGGAGGCAAAAACAGACAAAATTAGTACATGCTGCATTTTTAAAACCAGGCTGTTAAAAATACAGGCATGTGAATAGATATATCATTTACATTATCTCCGTATTATAGTCCATTAACACGGACCAATATAGAATAAAAGTACGCTTATCTGAAAGAACCATATTCAAGGGATATGGGTCTGAGCTGTTATACCAGACATAGCCCTTGGATAAGAAGGGCGCTGTTTCTAGAAAACAATCTCTTTCTCCAATAACTCCTATTTCACTGTTGTGTGTTACCTATTGTATTATCTGTAAATGGTTGTCTTAGGGAGCTAACCTCAGACTACCCCGATTAAGCTAGTTGTAAAATTGGCTGATACACTCGACAAATCATCTGCTTCTGACAGGGAAAATCTGTTCCTCTTGTAAGAATTAATAGTTATTGGTTACATTTTTCCTCTGCTGATGCACATAATGCTTACAACTATAATGAATGGGAAATGCTTCATGCGGGTCACTGCAGGGGTTCAGGAGTTATGTGCAATGGGAGAAGCATGCCATAGCTAATTAACTGTAGATAGATAGATAGATAGATATGAGATAGATAGATAGATAGATAGGAGATAGATAGATATGAGATAGATAGATAGATATGAGATAGATATATATTAGATAGATAGATAGATAGATAGATAGATAGATAGATAGATAGATATGAGATAGATAGATAGGTAAATAGATAGATATGAGAGATAGATAGATAGATAGATAGATAGATAGATAGATATGAGATAGATAGATAGATAGATAGATAGATAGATAGATATGAGATAGATGGATACATAGATAAATAGATAGAAGATAGATATGAGATAGATAGATAGATAGATAGATAGATAGATAATAGCTATATATTAGATAGATAGATATGAGATAGATAGATAGATATGAGATAGATAGATATGAGATAGATAGATAGATAGATATGAAGTAGATACTGTAGATAGATAAATAGATAGAAGATAGATAGATACATATTAGATAGATGAATACATAGATATGAGATAGTTATGAGATAGATAGATAGATAGATAGATAGATAGATAGATAGGAGATAGATAGATAGATAGATAGATAGATAGATAGATAGATAGATAGATAAATAGATAGATATGAGATAGATGGATACATAGATAGATAAATAGATAGAAGATAGATATGAGATAGATAGATAGATAGATAGATAGATATGAGATAGATAGATAGATAGATAAATAGGTAGATATGAGAGATAAATAGATAGATATGAGAGATAGATAGATAGATATGAGAAAGATAGATAGATAGATAGATATGAGATAGATAGATAGATATATAGATATGAGATAAATAGATAGATATGAAGTAGATACTGTAGATAGATAAATAGATAGAAGATAGATAGATACATATTAGATAGATGAATACATAGATATGAGATAGTTATGAGATAGATAGATAGGAGATAGATAGATAGATAGATAGATAGATAGATAGAAGATAGATAGATAATAGATAAATATTAGATAGATAGATGTTAGATAGATAGATTAATATTAGATGGATAGATAGATAATAGATAACTATTAGATAGATAGATATGAGATAGATAGATAGATAAATAGATAGATATGAAGTAGATACTGTAGATAGATAAATAGATAGAAGATAGATAGATACATATTAGATAGATGAATACATAGATATGAGATAGTTATGAGATAGATAGATAGGAGATAGATAGATAGATAGATAGATAGATAGATAGGTAGATAGATAAATAGAAGATAGATAGATAGATAATAGATAAATATTAGATAGATAGATAGTTTAATATTAGATGGATAGATAGATAATAGATAAATATTAGATAGATAGATAGATAGATAGATAGATAGATAGATATGAGATAGATAGATAGATAGAGATATGAGATAGATAGATAGATAGATAGATAGATAGATATGAGATAGATAGATAGATAGATAGATAGATAGATAGATAGATAGATAGGAGATAGATAGATGGATAGATAGATAATAGATAAATATTAGATAGATAGATAGTTTAATATTAGATGGATAGATAGATAATAGATAAATATTAGATAGATAGATAGATAGATAGATAGATAGATAGATAGATAGATATGAGATAGATAGATAGATAGAGATATGAGATAGATAGATAGATAGATAGATAGATAGATAGATAGATAGATATGAGATAGATAGATAGATAGATAGATAGATAGATAGATAGATAGATAGATAGATAGATAGGAGATAGATAGATGGATAGATAGATAATAGATAAATATTAGATAGATAGATAGATAGATAGATAGATAGATAGATAGATAGATTAATATAAGATGGATAGATATGTGATAGTTATAAGGTAGATAGATAGATAGAAAGAAAAGTAAAACTCAGCATTTATATTCACTGTATACCTACCATAGGTTATGTGTGTACTATATATATAATACACTGTTGCATCTATCTGCTGATCTCTGATAATGCCTTGGAATACAGAAACCAGTCTAGTCAAGTCCCCTGATTTGCATGACAACAAGATGCTCTAAAGCCTTTTGATGAGAAATCTCAGAGGGGCTAGGGGCAGATGTTAGCATAGGCAAAAGGGGCAATTAAAATTGAGCCTCAATCTTTTCGAGGTCTTCACCCTCCTAACTGCTCTAAGCTTCCTTCCTGGCTGTCCAGCATGAATCTGTTTGCAGTATTATTTAGGCACTATATGGCACTATATTAAATGATTTAAATAGTATAATTCATCCATTACTTGGACATGCAAGGGTAAATTCTTTAAATACTATATTGCTCGATTATGTTATTTATGTATTTACAACTTGGCACTATTATCTATATAGGTGCTGTATGACAGTATAATGTGCGCATTGTATGGTACTAATATTTGCTACTGTATAGAGGTATTATTTACTATTAAAATATCCCCAACTGTCTTGCGGGGGCCTCCCTAGATCTTGGTCCAGCCTCTGAGGGGCTCAAAATGGGACTTCTTCAATGTATATAAAATAAATAGCATCATAAGCAGTAGATACATAGTACTATGTAAAGATTTTAGGCACAGTACTGTATATCTACTGTTATCTTATACTACACTCTTATAACTCTTATAGTATATTTGTACATTGTTATCTACAATACTGTGTAAAAGTTTTAGGCAGGTGTGGAAAAAATGCTGCAAAGTAAGAATGTTTCCAAAATAGAAGTGTTAATAGTTGTTTGGTCAAATAACAAAATGCAGAGTGAATGAACAGCAGAGAAATGTAATTCAAATCAACATTAGGTGTGACCAAAAACAGCATCAGTTCTTCTGGGGACATTTGCACACAGTTTTTGAAGGAACTCAGCAGGCAGGTTATTCCAAACATCTTGGAGAACTAACTACAGATCTTCTGTGGATGTAGATTTGCTCAAATCCTTCTGTCTATTCATGTGATCCCAGACAGACTGGATGATGAGATCAAGGCTCTGTGGGGCCATATCATCACTTCCAGGACTCCCTGTTCTTCTTTACATTTCAGATAGTTCTTAATGACATTGGTTGTATGCTTGTCATTGTTGTCCTACTATGGAATAAATTTGAAGTCAATCAGATGCCTTCTTTTTTTTTTTACAAAAAAAATTCTTACTTTGCAGTTATTTTGTGTTTTTTCCACACCCGCCTAAAACTTTTACACAGTACTGTAGATAACAATGTGCAATATACTAACTAAGGAAACACTTATGGCCAAGAAGTCCAGAAGAATGTGCATACAGTATTATGCGTGGTTGGGATTCCAGGTCACCTTAATGCATTATCCTATCCCACTGCACACACAGTGCAGTCTTAAAGAGTTAGATGACAAATTCAGCTCTGCAACATCTGTACACGGAACAGCTGTGATGTACTTCACCAACGTCACATTTATTCCGTACCGAGACTTCGTCTTACTGGCTTTTTAGAGACGAGCAGCATTTAGAATTCAGCACGCTGGCGTAAACCTCTTTCTGTCTGTAGCTACTGTCTAGATCTGAGCGAGCGAGCGACGGCCATCACATTGCGCTGAAGAGTTAAGAGGCATTTGGCTCGGAGCAGAGAGATAATCAGCAGGCCCAGGATCAAGGAATATAAAACCTTTAAATGTCTTTTATTGATCTTGGGATTTTATAGGGGTGTATAGAACATTCTCCAAAGTGATATCAGATTTAATGAGGATCTGGGAAATACAGATTTATTTTATTTTCATTTAAATAATTTGCAGCAGCATCAGGATGTCAGTGCGGAGCGAAAGGCATATTCTTCTTCTCCCAGCAGCACATAGATACAACTGCTTGTAAACAGTATACAGGAAACGACACATGCTTTGATACAAAACAAAACAATTGAAACAACATGATACAAAAAAGTACAATTGAAACAACAGCAAGTAATAGAATGGTTCCCATTAAATAACTGACATGTAATAAGTTCTATTATAAAATATTTCATTAAGCAGATGGATATAGAAACATATTGCATCAAGAAACAGATTGTTTGTTTGTTTACAAATACATTCAATACATTTGTAACTAAACAGGACTGTCTCCAATCATTGATATCAACTGGGAAATAATGTGTATAAAGTAAACACCCAAAACACTAAAAAAATGACTAAAATATCTTGCTATTTACAATATATTGTACTATGTTGTATACATGATTGTTATATTTAACATGTAAGTCTAAAATATGTTATATCTTCTATTGATGTATAAAGAGCCCTTGAGAAAGCAGTAGCACAACGCGTGCGTTGGAGGTGTGCCATCTTGAGGGGGTGCCAACTTGCTGGATTCCTATATTTGCTAATTACATTATTAGTTATGTTATATTCCTTGTATATGTTAAGTTGCAACTGTAGTACTTGTGCACATATGAATGTCTGCATGTTGTATTGAGTGGCTATTATTGGCCGGTCGGAACTACGTTTTGTTTGGTGATTATTTATGATTAGTTTGGCCAGTTTAACTTTGATATTTTTTAGCTTTTTTTGTATTAATAAAAGTTATATTTTTTGTGGATCGTTTTTCTTTTTTTTTGGTGTGCATTAGTCATTGAATCCACATTATAGTATTGTGTTTAGTCTTCTGGTATTGGGGGTGTGAGTCTCTAAACTGACATCTAGGCCACTTTCACACGAGCGCATTGTGGCGTGTTTCCGTAATACGGACATGTTACAATGACATTGCGATCATATGTCGTCAGTATTCCATCATTGTTTGAGCTGTTTTTGCTCCGTATTTGCTGACATTTGTTTTATTTTACTATGGATCCGGATTTACCCGGTAGATAATGATGTGAAATGAATGCAAATATAGAGGCAAAAATGGACAAAAGTAGAGAATGCTGCGTTTCTAAAACACGGCCATGAAAAATATGGCATGTAAATGGGTACATAGATTTATATTAGTTCCGTATTACAATCTGCAACACACAGAGCAAATACGGAATAAACAGCCTAACTGTAATTAATGCAATTGTCAATCCTTGTCATTAGGTGATTCTGACATTTTTAGAATGCCTCTTTCAGACCCCTTTCAGTCCGCAATTTGGAGGTATTACAGATGAAATTGCATCGGTACGTCATCAGTTTTTGCTTCATTGGTTTTATTTTCTGCTGAGCAAAAAAAAAGTTTTGGTTTTTTTTGCCCAATAGAAAATAATAGCAATGAATGCGAATACAGCTGCGTCCATTTTTTTAATCACTCTCCATAGACTTCAATGGGCGCAAAACGTATGAAACAAGCGCATGCTGTGTTTTTCAAATACGAACATATTTTATAGGTCCATGTAAACAGATTCACAGATTGTCATTAGCTCCGGATTACGGTCTGCAGAACATGGATTAAGTAGGTACCAATTTGAAACACGTGCGTCTGTAAGAGGCCTCAATGGGAAATACAATGCAAGAGAAAAAATGAGCTGGAAGTGGGTGACTTTGAAAATAAGTATAATTATTGGTCTAATATATAAACATGATTTAATACATATAATACCAGGATACATGCGGTTCCTGAAATGGGATTAAAATTGTACATATATATTTATATTTAAATTGACATCTATAGAAAACATTTTACATCTTATGGATTTCAATCTTTATTACATAGTTTTCTCCAATTCTTACATCAGTCTGTTAAAATCTGAACTAAAACAAGCATCGATAACTTTTAAAGGCCTACACACCGCAATATCCGCTCATGTATTATTTCCCAAGGACAGACTCTGCACATAGCGCCATCTATAGGTAAAGGTTAAAACAAAGCAGCACACAAATTGGTGTAATAATTTTAAGGATTACTTTTGTTTTTTCTCATCTTCGGAATAGTTTACTATAAGAATGTGATACAATTAGACAAAAGATAATCAGATAAACACAAGCAAATTAGAAAGGAGAGACATTTTCATTGCAGGAAAGCAGAATTCTGTAACATTTTAAAAATGTAACTATTAAAGGGATATACACAGATATCCAAAAATATACCGTACAGAACATTTTTCTTATAATCAGTATAGTGCCAACATTTTAGGCAGGGGTGGAAAATTGCTCCAAAGTAAGAATGCTTTCAAAAATAGAAGTGTTAATAGATTCTTTGTCAATAAACAAAATGAAAAGTGAATGAACAAAAGAGAAATGTAAGTCACATGAATATTTGGTTTGACCACACTTTGTCTTCAAAGCAGCATCAATTCTAATAGGGACACTTGCACACAGTTTTTGAAGGAACTCGGCAGGGAAGTTGTTCCAAACATCTTGGAGAACTAAGCATAGATCTTCTGTGAATGTAGCTTCCTCAAATCCTTCTGTCTATAATCCCAGACTGGATGTTGAGATCAGGGCTCTGTCGGGCCATATCATCACTTCCAGGACTCCTTGTTCTTCCTTACCCCGAAGATAGTTTGTAATGGCATTAGCTGTGTGTTTGGGGTTGTTGTTCTGCTGCAGAAGAAATTTGGAGCCAATCAGACGCCTTCTATTTTTGAAAATAATTCTTACTTTCATGTGTTTTTTCCGCACCCCCTAAAACTTTTACACAGTACTGTATAATAGTGAATAACTGATCTGCCCATGCTAATGTTCAATCCATACTATTTTATAGCTTACAACTGTTAGAATAGTTAAATATAAAATGTATTATAAATTTAAAATGTATTATTCATTTGCTCTTTTATTCATTTTCTTTATCAATAACTAATTAAGGGGGCAACAATAATTAGCACATAAAGTGCCAATCAGAGTTTTAGTATATCATACTCCATATACCTAAGCGGCAATGGGTGGATCATTCGCCTAATAATTGTTATTTTGTAACGTATTTGTGAATACACATGTATCAATACCATAACAATATGATGATTACCGCAGTGATGATGATAGTCGTAGGTATTATATTAGTTTTATGTACTATTTATGTTGTTTTTATTCATTGATTTAGTATTGTAGACTGCATGTAAAGTCCCACAGACCCATGTGACAAAAAGGTTATTATATTCCCCAAGCGCTCGCCCCACACTCCTTTTCAATGAAACCCTGCAGCAGGCAATAAACCAGGGCACATGTCCCCGGCCCCTCCAGAGAGGAGCGAGACTGATCCATCATTTGCTGTAGACATATTTTAATTACTAGGGGGCAGAGCTGGGAGGGTCACCTGGAACTGGGAAAGTTGTGTGCCTGGACTAATGTGACCGCAGGAGGATTGAGGAGAGTCTGTGGAAGAGGAACATTTAATTAGATAGAATCATCAATATTTTATAATTAGCAGACGTCCATCTGTACGGTTATAAAATCAGCTCTCTCATTCTCTATTTATCTGATGCACAAATACTATATACTCCAACGTAAATGTACTGTTTTTCAGTATTAGTATCTGAAAAGTCCTATTCTACTTCTAAGAAAGAGAAATAAAATGTACAAAGTAACCCTATTTTTGATAAATTGCATACAAGGTGGGAAGAGGAAGTAGTACGTAGTTAATCTTAAAGGAATATACTTTTTCTTAGTAGCGGACATAATTCACGTTTTCACTTAATTTAATGGCAGAACGTTTGTTTGAATTTGCAACTGTAAACTACGATTGTCCTGCATACAGTTGTTTTTATTGCTTGCAAACATTGATTTCAAAGCACCACAGTGCCATCTGCTGGCCACATGTGATATTAAATGGAAGATTAAGGCCAATTTCAAATAATCGGATTACAATTGCAGTATCTGCGATTGTAACCCGTACAGACGATCCGCGGTATTCCGCACACATTAAAAAATAGAACATTCGCATATCTGTTCAGATGAGCGGATAGTGATTGTGATTTCCGCAAGCAAAATTAAAGTTAATGGAAGCCGTCCATCTCGCACCCCATCCCCAATTGACATTGTGGATAGGCTGCAGGTATTCATGTAATCAACTAGCGACGGAGTTCTGCGTTTATCCGCAGTAAAGATAATTCAGGTACGCAGGGCCGCCAGCCACGGTCAAAGCCAGATTTCACTGTGGGCTCCTGCATTGGAATGTGGATTGCTCTGTGAGACCAGCCTGAGAGTCAGTAACCATGGTTCTTAGGCCTCTTTGAGAAGACCGTATGTGCTTTCATGTTCGCCCATACACGCTGTAAAATCGCACAAATGAAGAATTGGTGGGATTGAGTCCCGAACTTTAGCGTGTATTTTCTGCCATTCACACAGTCCGCTGCTGCATATCGGATCGAATGGCTGTGATTGGTTCATTGAGTGCTGCAGTGATTGGCTGAGCCATGACGCTCGAAAACCAATCAGAGTCAGCGCTTCCTGAAGGCGGTATTTTTGAACCCCCTCACCCTTTATTCTACGGGTCAGTACGAATACTACGATACCAAACTTATATAGTTTCTTTGCTGTACTACTTTTATTTTTCTTGAAAGATATTTAATTTTTTTTTTTATTTCTGCCCCCATCTTCTGAGCGCAATAACTTTTTAATTTTTTCATCGAAAAAAGTTATGCAAGAGCTCATTTTTTGTTGGACGTCCTGTAGTTTGTGTTGGTACCATTTTGGAATACATATAACTTTTTAATCACTTTAAATTGCATTTTTTCTTGGAGACAGGGTGACCAAAAAAGTGCATTTTCTGATGACGTTCACTGTGAGAGGTAAATAATGCATTACTTTGATAAATCGGACTTTTACAGACACAGGGATACCAAATATGTATTTTTGTCACTGCCTTATATTAATTTTTTGCCCCAAAAGAGGCACAGTGTCTTATTTTCAGGGTAGGTCTTATACTAACCTAGACGCTGGCGTTTAGGTCCCTCGCGCTGGTCTCCCTAGCACTGTGGCAAGTTTTAGAGTCCTCTGCGCTGACAGAAGATTCTCTTCTTGGTAACAGGGCTTTGAATACCCCACCACCAGCAAGCGAGCACTGTGATTGAATCGAGGGCCAGACAATCAGAGCCGACGCTCGATAAACCAATCACAGCCATGCAGTGATGCCATTCACTGAATGGCTGTGAATGATCAAGCACCAGCTCTGATTGGCTGGCGATTGATCCAGTCACAGTGCTCGCTTGCTGGAGGCGGGGTATTTAAAGCCCAGTTACAAAGAAGTTAATCCCCTGTCTGCAGCTGGGGACACAGCAGCCTGCCGCAGCACTGTGGAGACCAGCGCGAGGAACCAAAATGCCTGGTGGCTAGGTGAGTATTGCTGTTTTTTCTTTAAGCTAGTGCAGTTAGGGCTTATTTTCAAGTGAGGGCTTATATTTCAAGCCCCTCCTTCTCCCGAAAATGAGGGTAGGGCTTATTTGGGGGGAAACACAATATATAGATTATTTTTATTATAAATATGGCAAAAGGGTTTTGTTTTTACTTTCAAAACTTTTTCTTTTTTAATAATTAGTAAAACTTTATTGTTCTTACTTACATTTTTGTTTAGTCCCCAGAGGGGACAACATCTTGCGGTGCTTTGATCACTTCTGCAGTATGATTTAATGCCACAACATTACATCATACTGCGATAAGACAGGCAGTCTATTCTGCCAAGATAGCCCTGGGGCCTTTTGGAAGTCCCCCAGCTGCCATGACAGCTGCATAACTCCCTGCAGTCTCATTGCGGGGAGTCCATACGGCACAGCGGCATATAAAGGATTAATAGCTCCAATGAGCTCCATGGCTTATCAGAGCTGTTGCTGCAGGGTGTCAGCTGTAAGAAACAGCCAGTGTAGTGGCCCAGTAGATCCATTTCTGGTCCCCTCCATAATATCATACATGTCATGTCTTTTGTAGGTGTGCTGTGCAAATTGTCTAGTCATTCTGTTATGTGTATTGCACAGCTTCAGCAAGTGAGGAGTTAAGTGTTTGCAAGAGACCGGGAGATGCTTGCAATGTATCAATTTGTCTTGTCACATGGGATGAGTGAGATTATAAATATGAGTGTTGGAGTGGGTTCTGGAGCTTCCATTCTGTGGTCTTCATAGGATTCCATTGCTTCTGGGTTCTTGAGAGTGTCAGCCACATGGGACACCTTCAACTCCCATGTGGTGAAGACTGGAGGAGGAAGAGCGGTTCCTGATCTTCTGTGTGCCAGTGTCTGTGGAGGAGTGAAAGCCCCGAAAAGAGAGAGCGTGAGCATGTTGGTGGTGAGTCACGACCAAAGTCCCTGTGCAGAGGTACTCCCTTACTACTGTTCCTACATGGCCGTCCTGTGTCTGGGATCACCGTTCTTACGGTATACTACCCTTGATACGCCAGCCCAGGTGCCCTAGATCTCAACCACAACCCCTGTCCCAACCTGCTTGCCTCCACTCCTGGCTAACCCCAGGCGGGCAACTGGGCGGCGATCCCTACTCTCACGAGGGACCGAAAAAGGGACACTGGCATACCTGAATGGAAAGGGTAGAATGCTGACAGAAAGGCAGATGTAAATTACCAACACGAACAATGCTAAGCAGAATTGAGTCAGATGGAAAAACCTGGCAGATAATAGCAAAGTATAGCAGACAAGATGACAGAAGCAGGAGACCAACCAAGGCAGACTAGCTAGCACACTGAGGGAAAGCAATAACTGGCAGTGATTGACAGTCTCTGCCCGACCTTTAGACAAAAGCCTCCGCCCAGAGACAGCCAACTCCCAACATAACATAAAAAAAGGGAGCTCATGCACGGCAACTGCATTCACAGGTGCGCGCATGCACAGTGCCATGCACTACCAGCACCACGTCGCCCATACCGTCTAGGCACCAGCACCCCCGGCAGCTGGCCAACAAGCTGGGGGGATGTGCCCCGACCACGGGACCCGCACACCGTCGCCCTAGGAGGACCAGCAATCGCTGCATGGTAACAACCATGCAGAGGTACTTAAAAGTCTACTGTTCCTATGCGGCCGTCCTGTGCCTGAGATCACCGTGTAGAGGTACTCAAATACTGCTGTCTCCTACATGGCCATCCCATGCCTGGGATCACAGTGTAGAGGTACTATCCTACTGTTTGGTTTTCTTGCACATCCAACGTGTGTAAATTGTGCCTTTCACCCAGTGTGGTCTTTAAGTAAAGTTCTGCCCTGGCCCGATTCATCTGTGCATTCGCTGGATCTTCATATAGTTCAGTATTGCATTATTGAGCTCCGATGTCTGCGTTCTGCATTCTGACTAATACGGGATGCAGATGTACATAGTATATACATGTGCAGTGCTCTTGCTTCATGTGATTGTGCTATGGCCTCTCTATACTGGCCAGTGAAGGCGCATGTGTCTGGATAACAAGTCCTATGAGCCTCCTTTGCCATTGTTACTCTGTGTGTATATATACACCAACGTAGCTTAGTTTCTGGCCATGCCTGAGGAAGCCACTAATTTGTATATTTATATGCGGCTGCTCATATGATCACTCTTCTTTTAGGTATATGGACTTTTGGTTTTGCTTTTCCAAACACAACCAATTAAATCCCAAAGTGCAGTTTCAGGTTTGCTTCCAAATGTTCTCCCAAGTGAGCCCCACAAAGTGCTTCAGTCCATCGATCCACCGTAACAACAAGGCAAGAGAGCCAACATGGAGGCACACTGGCAGCTGGATGTTTCAGGGAACCCTCTCCCTTCCTCAAACATAAAGGGGAAGGACCCCAATACGACCTGCTGCCAGTGTGCCTCCATGTTGGGTCTCCTTCCTCAATGTTACCTCAGCTTGCTGTTTTGAGAGATCCGTGGACTGAAGCACCTTGTGGTGAAGACCTTTGTATGTATGTATTTTTGAAATATGAGATAAAGTTACAAGTGGGGGGCTATGATGATGTCACCTCGCCATTTGTGTCATTCTAAACAATCTTGGCCTAAAAGAGGTCAAGGCAAAGAATGGTGAATGCCATGGGAGCGTGATGGAGGTAAATGAGTATAACCCTTTCCAATCCAATTTGTATCCTGGTTTTCCTAGGGGGCTTACTCTTTTTCTGCTGTTATACAACAGCGCTATCTGCTGGCTAAAACCAGTACTGCATGAGGTGACACGTTGGATAGGCTCTGACAGCAGAGAGGCTGGCAATATACAGTAAGAGAACCCCGACGGACGTCTGCCAACATCGGAGCTGTACAGCCTTAAATCATAATGTCTTCACAGGTCAGACAGTGGATTGGAAAGGGTTAATATTTTATTGCCAGGGCACAGCGGGCTTATAAATGACTTTAGGGGTGCAATGAGGCCTTATTAATGACTCAGAGGGTATATGGGGGCATTTTTTTAATTTAATTGTATGATTCACATGAACCAAACAAATCCAGGTGGGAGAAGGTAATGGGAATGAGAGAGGGTTATAAGGATGGGAGAGGGGTTTGGGGAGGGGAGAGGGTTATGGGAGTGGGTGAGCAGTGGAGTAGGGGGATTTGGAAGGGGAGAGGTGTTATCTGTTGTCATCCGCTGTTATTTTGGTGTCGCAGCAAAACAATCTTCTGCAGAATCAAAAGAAAGAAGAAAACAAGTGTGAGACTTTCCTGAGAGAAGACAAGTCTTGTGGGAACAGTAGTGACTGGGGAATAGGCATTATACTGGAGGATGGAGGGTCGGGGAGGTTTTGTGGGGGCAGACGTGCGGGGGCAGAGAAGCAGGGATGTACATCCAGCTTCAACTCCGGGTCATACAATAAACCAATGTGGGTGTTCAAGGGGCTCTTGCCCCCCATTATTTTTCCCTATATGGATTTATTGTCTCAGGTGGATTTATTTACTGAGCAGGAATCTGGTCTTTATATGTTCATCTACCCACACAACATATAACTGACAGTATACAGTAGTCTACACTGAGTAAAACACAGGCGTCCAATGGGAAGTTGTGTGGCAGAGAAGTACGGCTATTGCTGGCATTGAGGGGGTCCCTGTATTTGATGCATGTGAGAGAGATGTCAGGGGGGACACAGCTGTGTATTCTGTGCATTGCTCTCTCTCTCTCTACAGATTGGTGGTAAGAGTAGTTTATGGCTAGTAACCATTGGATCACCATTACTTCTAATCTGTATATAGACATGTAGGGGACTGTATGTAGGGCAGAAAATAAAGATTTGTTCACATAATGCCAGGAGTCTATTCAGAGCTTCCAGCATCTAGCATGCATGAAATATGTTAAATGAAACAGGACAGGATGACAAAGGAGGGGAAGGGCATCTAACTTCATTGTATGGTTGAGGAGAAGTCCGGCCGTGTACTCAGTGTCTCTTAAGGCACCTTTACATGGGACAACTGTTGGGCACATAGGCGTCTGACAGTTGTCCCAACGACTCCTGTGCTTTCACATGGGACCATCAGTCATTCAGTGAATGGAGATAGAGTGCCAGAGATGTCTTCCAGCGCCACCTTCATTCACTGTAAACCACTCGTCGTTCATAGAACTACTGCCTGTTTACATGAGCCTATAGTTACATGGTTTTCATGGGAGCTAAAAGCCAAAGAACATTGACAAGTGAGCAATTTCTTTCTCTGTGCACTGTATACATGGGAAGACTATCACCGAGAAGCACTGTTTCCAGTGATTATTCGGGTGATAATCTTCCAGTCTACAGGTACCTTTGGGCTCTGTTTGGAGCCTCCAGCACCAATACAGCATGAAATTCAGGACAGGAAAGCCCTGCATACAGAACTTTGTCATCTGGTAAAATGCTGGGCAGAATGACAGCAAATGAATGGATCCCATTATATTCAGTATGGTCCCTTCGGTGCCATTTGGTTCCATCATAAAATGGAAGCTATCGGCCCGGAGATTCATTCTTCTGCTCTCATAACAGTAATGTTGTGTGATATGTGGGGTCTGCATACAACAAGCTCTTTGTAGATGATTCTGTACTTACTAAGACTTCTCAGAGTCTTCAGTCATCAGGTCATTGTCATGTCCGATCATGTCATGACCTTCCTCGTTATTGTCTTCTTCACTATTGGACAACACATAACACACATATAAATGTAGTTCTGGCAGAACACAAGTCATTCATCATTACTTCTAAATCTCTCTAACGTTGTGTATTATATAGTGTCTTCATATAATAAGCTATTGTAGATGTAGATCCTGTACTTACACTCTGATGTTGTCCGACCCATCAGTTATTGTGTCATCGTCATGTCCAGTAGTGTCATTTCCTTCCTCCTCCTCGTCTTCTTTTCTGTTAGACAACACATAACATATATATACAATTAGTTCTGGCAGCTAACAGGACCAGAGGATTTTATGGTAACTCAAAGTTTAAAAAGAAAAACTGGGGAAAATCATACCAACATCATATTTGTGGACCTTTGATTTGTCTGCGATTGTAGACTCATAGACTCATAGACTGGTAGAGTTAGAAGGGACCTCCAGGGTCATTGGGTCCAACCCCCTGCTCAGAGCAAGATTCACTAAATCAAGATTTGTCCAGCCTTTGTTTGAACACTTCCATTGAAGCAGAACTCACCACCTCCTGTGGTAATCTATTCCACTCATTGATCACCCTCACTTTCAGAAAGTTTTTTCTAATATCTAATTTGTGTCTCCTCCCTTTTAGTTTCATCCCATTGCTTCTAGTCTTTCCTTGTGCAAATGAGAATAGGGCTGATCCCTCTGCACTGTGACAGCCCTTCAGATATTTGTAGACAGATATTAAGTCTCCTCTCAGCCTTCTTTTTTGCAAGCTAAACATTCACAGATCCTTTAATCGTTCCTCATAGGACATGATTTGCAGACCGCTCACCATCCTGGTGGCTCTTCTCTGAACTTTCTCCAGTTTGTCTATGTCCTTTTTAAAGTGGGGTGCCCAGAACTGGACACAGTATTCCAGATGAGGTCCAACTAAGGAAGAGTAGAGGGGGATAATGACCTTACGTGATCTAGACTCTATGCTTCTCTTAATGCATCCCAGAATTGTGTTTGCCTTTTTGGCTGCTGCATCACATTGTTGACTCATGTTCAGTCTATGATCTATTAATATGCCCCAGGCTTTTTCACATGTGCTGCTGCTTAGCCCAATGCCTCCCATTCTGTATGTGCTTTCTTCATTTTTTTGCCCAGATGTAGGATTTTCCATGTCTCTCTCTTCCATAGTGTTAGCTATCCCTCCTAGCTTTGTGTCATTGGCCAATTTGATAAGTTTCCAATCAATTTCCTCCTCCAAATCATTGATAAAAATGTTGAACAACACTGGGCCTAGGACAGAGCCTTGTGGTACCCCACTTCATACATTCTTCCACTTGGATGTGCAGCTATTTATGACCACTCTTTGAGTATAATCACTCAGCCAGTTGTGAATCCACCTAACAGTCACCTTGTCAATCCCATATTTGGTGATTTCTTCAATGTGTATGGTATGAGATTCTTTGTCAAATGCTTTACTAAGGTCAAGATATACTATATCCACCACATTTCCCTGATCAAGTCAGTCAGCAATACTATCATAGAAGGAAATTCGATTCATCTGGCATGACTTGTTTGCTACAAACCCATGCTGGATCTGGTTTATTACTCCATTCTTATCCAAGTACTTGCATACATGCTGTTTATTTAAAAGGTTTTTATTGGAACAGAGGGTAAACAATACACATTTCAAGATGCTTTTCATATTTTGATGCATTACAGATATATATGAACTTTAAGGTGCATCCGCTTTCCGGCTCCCCCTCTCTCCTCCATGGAGCCTACCAGTGATCTCTCTCTGTCTCTTTTTTTCTTTTAAAGTGAAAACTCCGTCCCCCTTCGTGTTAGGGGTCCAGGAGGAGGTGGGAGACAAACAAACAAACAAAACAGAAAAATATATAACCAAAAATAGTGCTCCGAGGAGCGAGATAGTGGGTTGGAAGGGGTTGGGCGGGAGGGGAAGGGGGGGAAGGGGGTGTGGGCTGCTAGAAGCTAAGGTTATAACATCGCGGTTTCATATTTCAGTTGTCGTGCTATGTGATACATGCTGTTTAATAATTTGTTCAAAGATCTTTCCCAGTATAGAAGTCAGGCTCACAAGCCTGTAGTTTCCTGGATCCACTTTCTTTCCTTTTTTGAAGATAGGGACAACATTTGCCCTTTTCCAATCTTCTGGGACTTCTCCTGTTCTCCAGGAATTGTCAAAGATTATGGAAAGTGATGTAATTCATCTGGACCTTGAGACTTGAATTCATTTAAGTTAGCTAAGTGTGTCCCTCACCATCTCTCTGCTTATGGATAGCCTGCATTCTTTTATTCCTCCATTATTCCCTGATTTGGGATGCATTTTGGCTTAAACATACATAACATCGCTGTGCATGCAATTTTTATACGTGTTTTTCCCATGAATTGAATTATCGGATGTTGTTTCAATAGTTAAAATTTAAAAAAATTAAAACCGTTTTGCACTTGTATACAAATCACATGGCATCCAAGTGCGGGGTGATTTTTTTTCACATGTCCATAGAAAATAATGGACGATTCTTGAACAGAATCACCCAAAAATAGAACGATTCTTCCATCTTGAACTTTTGGTCTGAGAGTAAACCCATGTGTATAATCCATTGAAACTGATGGGTTCCTTACTTGCGTGAGTTCCCTCCACATCACATCAGACACATCTCGCACAAGTGTTTCCCCTGTGTAAATACAGCCTGCTTCTCTGATAGACTTTAGGTTTTGTTTGAAGACTCGGATAAATTTGGTCATTTTCAAATTCTTCATACCTGGGAGAGAAAATACAGAACCAGTTATAATGGAAGAGATTGATATCTAGCAAAACACCTATATATAACATGAGAAAAATAGCGTCATTATGTAGAAGATAATTATGGAAAATAGCTGACGTCCTTCTTAAGTGTCTGCAGTCACTTGTGTAGGAAGGAAAAAAAGAAAAATGTAAATATGACATTTACAGGTTATAAAATGGTCAGAAAAAGGGTATTTATATAGAAAACAGGTCTATCAGTCAATATTGTGGGATGCTACAGTGAGATACAAACATCCCATCTGTGATGTCTTCCAGCTGTCCATCCATCATCTCATCGTCATCATCAATATCCAGTGGGACACATTGAACATCTTCTTCCCCTTCTTGGGTCCTGATAGAGAAGATGTATGACAATGCAGGACATCGTCTCTACTAGAACATATATCATTCGGGAACATCGTCAGCGTCTGCCATGATTTCCCAACTATAAGCATCACAAACTCCAACTTCTCCACTATGGAACGGAATAAGCAGCACTGATCACCAGGAGGGGTGAGAATATATAGCCACTCTGCACCTGAAAAACTGGCAGAGTGAATAGCAAACCACACCTCCACCCTACTCCCAGGCATGGCTAATCCAGCATGCATCCACACAGCACCAGCAGACTCTGCATATGGTGCATTAACCCTTGACCTGCTTAACAAGGCAACAGATCTTTGGCTATGTTGAAACCACCATGCCACAATGTAGTCATGACCGATAAGCTGCAACAAGATAGATTCTTTACTTAGGCCGCCTGCAGACGGGCGGAAATTCTGCGGCGGGATTTCCCGCGGAATTTCCGCCCCTGGAAGCTGCCATAGGATTCCGTTAACAAACGCAATCCTATGCAGACGGCCGCGATTTGGTTGCGCGAAATCTTATGCGGCAAACAAATCGCGGCATGCTCTATTTCTATGCGGGGCTCGCCCTGCACAGAAACATCACTCACCAGCCGCTGGAACTGCTCTGCGCATGCGCCGGCTGCCCGGCAGCCAGCACATGAAAGAGCCGGGCCATGGGAGCAGGTTGGTGTCACGCTGCTCTCTGCAGACGCTCAGGTCGGGTCCCGCTGCGAGAATTCTCGCAGCGGGATCCGACATGGCCATCTGCAGGTGGCCTTACACACTGATGTTGTTGCATCCATCATTATGTCGTTGTCACGTCAGGTAGATTCAGTGTCTTCCTCCTTCTCATCTTCTTCACTATTGGAAAACACATAACATATATGTACATTGAGTTCTTGCAGTTACCGGGACCACAGGATAATATGGTAACTCTTAGCATAAAAAGGAAACTCTATAGATAGTTGGGTTAACCCCTTCAGAAAGAGCCCATTTGGGGGCCTTAAGTGATATTTGACATTTTTTCATCTCCACATTTAAACAGTCCTAACTTTTTTAATTTGGACATCTGTGGAACTGTATGAGGCTAACCTTTTGATGGGATGATTACATTTTTTTACATTTTCGGGTACCTAGGATTTATTGATGAATTGCCATTTCTTTCATTCCTCTTTTTAGCAGGCGAATGAACTAGAGAAAAAACAGCAATTCCAAAATTTAAATAGCAGTTATGTCAACCCCTTAGTGCCCAGCGTAATTTACACCTTAATGACCAAGCTATTTTTTTTAGCTTTTTCATTGTCATATTGAAAATGCCATAACGTTTTTAGTTTTTTACATACACGGGTATATAAGTTTAGTTTTTTTATGGGGCCAGTTATATTTCATAAATGGCACCCCTTTGAGGTACGTATAATGTGTCGTAAAACTTTCATTACTTTTTTGTAGGGCTCTAAAAATAACCCCAAAATTTACTATTATTTTTTGGGTTTTCTTTTATTGTCGCTCACCATGCTGTAAAAAAATGACAGTGTTATTCTCTGGTTCAACACGATAACGGCGATACCGAATTTATGTAGTTTTTTATGTGTTACTTACTACTTTTGCACAATACAAACAATTATTAATAATAAAATTGTTTCTCTGTTGTGGCATTACAAGACCCAGAACATTTGGATTAGGTGCATAAGGACTTATTTTTTGAGAGACAGACTGTGTTTTTTATTGTTACCACTTTGGGCTACAGATGACTTTTTATTACTTTTTATTCTGCTTTTTGAGAACTAGAAGTAGCAAAAAAGAGCAACACTAGAACAGATGTTTGATTTTTTTTAACATGACATTTAGGGCCCATTCAGACGAGCATGTGCGTACATAGATGCGCACAAAACCACAGTCTATTAGAACCATTGGTTTCCTATGATGTGTTCACATATCCGTGATTTACAGGAGTGCAAACGCACATACCTGCAAAAGATAGGACATTTGTTCACATAGGTCCGTTCTGCACATCAATATTCCCCACGGGGAGTCTCCTCCTCACTGAACACTGACAGCACTATGACAGGGTTTAGTAATGATGGCACTCCCTGCGGGGAGTAAAGAATTCCCTGCCACAGTTGTCACAGCTGTCACAGCTGTGGCAGAGAATAGCGATATTCTCTCATTACTTTCAATTGGGACGCTGCTAGTGCCGGTGGCCCCATTGAAAGCAATGGGCTGCCGGCAACCCCTGCAGGGATTTTTAGGGAAGGGCTTTAAATATAAACCCTAGCTTGTGTAAAATAATATATACTCACCTCTCCGCCGCTGTTGAGGCTCGGAGCGTCTAGCCGCTTGGTTCCCCTGCACTGCTCTCTAGCTCTTTCAGCAGGTGGGGATTTAAAATTCATGAAATTATGAATGGCTGAGCACTGCCTGTGATTGGCTGAGCACTGTGACCAATCACAGGCAGCGCTCAGCTGTCATTCAATGAATGGCTTAGCGCTGCCTATGATTGGCTAAGAGGACCCGTATATATGGAGGAGGGCTTCAACCGTTAAAAATAATAACTTTATTGAATCAATAAAGATCTTATTTTTAACGGTTGAAGCCCTCCTCCATATCTACGGTTCCTCTCATGAAGTTTAGCCAATTGCCAACGGACATCTGAGGACGGAGCTCCCGCTGAGCTGCCAACACATCTATCCTGGGGAAACTGATTAACAGAAAGGAAAGCATATGAAGAAAGTACAGAATACCAACATTACAGTGACACACAGGGGGCACCAAGGGGCGATTTCGCACAGGGCACCATTCAGCCTAAGGCGGCCCTGATTGTGGGAGTCCTACAGTGAGATACTTAAATCTCATCCAAGATGTCTTCAAAATCTTTTTGGATGATTAAGTTGTCATCATCATCCTCCTTTTTTTAAAGTTTCTTAAACATTTATGTAGCATTATATGCTACATAAAAAATACCATTAAAAATACAAGTCCTCTCGCAAAAAAGCCCTCAGACAGCGAAGTCAACGGAAAAAGAAGAGTAAATAAAAATAAATAAAATAAAGTAAATAATAATAGAAAATACTAAATTAAAAAAGTTTGCATCATCAAGGGGTTAAGCAAAATGATATAGACAAGCAGTTTTATGTAGTTTTTGGCACTCCGATAAGTGCCCTATCCAAACCAGTTTCATTTAGCCTGATGAAGGGTCGATAGAACTCGAAAGCTTGCTGTAACATCATGTATTAGCCATTAAAAGGTATCATATCTACAAGATTATGTGGTTTCTCTCACCGAGAACAAGTTGTGTAATATCGATGCCAGTATCGGCTCTGACAGTATCAGCCATCGTGTTCTTTGGCGGCCAGGTCTTCTTTTGCCACTGATCTGTCCAAGCATTACAGATTTTTCTAGCGACTCTGCTCACATTACATGGCCACAATATGTGAGCCTGAGTCTGGTGATCTTGGCCTCCGTGATCCTTAGCCAGGCCATCTTGGCCTCCGTGAACCTGACCCAGGCTATCTTGTCCTCCAGTGATATATCGGATCTTATGCGATACGGGACTTCTCTGTTTGTTACTCTCGCTGTCCAGGGTATACGCAGCAGCTTTCGCAAGAACCGCAGCTCAAGCGCATCAATCCTCCTTCTATCAGCTTTTTTTGCAGTCCAGCTTTCACATCCATACATGGTTATGGGAAAAATGGTGGTTTGCACTATCCTGCGCTTAGTTGTGATGCTCATATCCCTACTTCCCCAGATTTTGTCCATGTTCAGCATCGCGCTTCGCCCCAATGCTATCCTACGTTTTATCTCTGGCATAGATTCTCCAGCCTGGT
This sequence comes from Eleutherodactylus coqui, assembly GCF_035609145.1. Classification (NCBI taxonomy): domain Eukaryota; kingdom Metazoa; phylum Chordata; class Amphibia; order Anura; family Eleutherodactylidae; genus Eleutherodactylus; species Eleutherodactylus coqui. The sequence continues at coordinate 53,791,737 of NC_089849.1, forward strand.
CAATTTTTGAGCCAAGGAAGATGACGTCTCGCACACGTTCTACGACCTCATTGTCAATTTTGATTTGAATTTGGTAATTTTTTGCAGTTTTCATGATTTTAGTCTTCTTTAAATTCAGGTAGAGGCCCATTTTCAGTTTTAATCTTCCATATCAGCTGCTTCAGATCTGCTTCTGTTTCTGTAAGCAGAGTTGTGTCTTCCACATAATGGAGATTGCTGATGTTTCTTCCACCTATTTTCACCCCGATTTCCAATTTGTGTAGGTCCATTTTCCTCATGATCACTTCTGCATATAGGTTAAACAGGAAGGGTGAGAGGATGCAGCCCTGTCGGACACCTTTGCCGATTCCAAACAAATCTGTGTCCCCATACTGTGTTCTCACAGTGGCTTCCCAATTGGTATGAAGCAGTGATGGCGAACCTTTTAGAGACCCAGTGCCAAACTGCAACCCAAAACCCACTTACTTACTGCAAAGTGCCAACACATCAGGGGGCGGGGCTTATCACGATGTGCGATTTTACCCTCATCGTTCTAAAAAGGACAGGGCCACTTCAAAATAGAGAGCGTGCAGATTTTGGCTGCTTTTTGGACACGGAAATACTGCAGAATGTCCTCAGCGGAAATTTCTGTGGAGCATTTCCGCATCCAAAAAGCTGTCAAAGTCTGCACGCTCTCTATTTTGAAACAACCCTGCCCATTTTCGCCACATGTAAACATACGCCAGCTATGATAGGGACCCCCCGCGCAGCCCCAGCGATAATTGTGACAACTCCAGCAGCCCCAGTGATAATAGTGACCACCTCCAGCAGCCCCAGTGATAATAGTGACCACCTCCAGCAGCCCCATGTTACCATACAGCGCGGCACGGGGTCCCGCGGTCGGCGCGCGTCGCTCCGGCGGCCTGGAGCCCTGTGTCGAGGTTATCCCAGCAGCTTGGGGCGGCCGGGGGGCGGCGGCGTGGGCGTGTCCGCCCGTAGGGTGCCGCCCGCACTCCTCCGTTCTTCTTATACAGCAGAGGGTGGAGTTGCCTCCTCCCACTCTCCGCCCCTGGGCGGAACCTTGTGGTTAAAAGACTGGCAGTGAAGTGAGCTCACTGCCAGTTATTGGTTCTGCTTGCACCTAGCCAGTCTGTCTGCGGTTTCCTCAGCCAGTCCCTAGTTGCCGTTCAGCTCCCTCTGGTTCCCTTTGTTCTGTCTGCTCTTGTCAGTTCTGTTAGCCTCTAGTTTAGTCTGGCCCAGTCAGCACTAGTTGCTATCCAGTATCCCTGTGAGCTCCATCTCCAGCTTGGTAGTTTTGTTGGTCGGTTCCATCTGCCTCCCCTGTCGGCACTCTGTTCCCCTTATTAGGTAGCTTGCTTCTTGTCAGTCGCCAGGTCCCTAGCCAGGGCAGGGACCGCCGTCCAGTTGTCTGCCTGGGGTTAGCCAGGGCCGAGGCAAGTAGGCAGGGACAGTGGAGTGCGGGAAGATCAGGGCACCCCATCTGGCGCTCGGGGGGGGGGAGAGTGCCGTAACACCCCAGCAATTATAGTGACCCCCCCCCCAGTGGCCCGAGCGATAATAGTGACCACCCCCAGCGGTCACAGCAATAATAGTGACCACCTCCAGCAGCCCCAGCGATAATAATGGCCCCCTTCCCCCACAGCGGCCCCAGCAATAATATTGACATCCCACAGTGGCCCCCAGTATAATAGTGACCCCCGTAGCGGTAAGAGTGACCGCTCCCACAGCGGCCCCCAGTATCACAGTGACCCCTCTTCCCACAGCGGCCCCCAGTATCACAGTGCCCCCCCCACCTTCCCACAGCAGCCCCCAGTATCACAGTGACACCCCTCCAGCAGTCCCCAGTATCACAGTGATCCCTAGCAGCGGCCCCCCAGTATCAGTGACCCCCAGCAGCAGCCCCCTAGTAGCACAGTGACCCCCCACAGCACCCCACTAATAGCACAGTGAAACTACCCACCCCACAGCAGCCCCCAGTAGCACAGTGACACCCCACAGCAGCCCCCCAGTAGCACAGTGACACCCCACAGCAGCACCCCAGTAGCACAGTAACACCCCACAGCGGCCCCCTAGTAGCACAGCGACACACAACAGTGGTCCCCTGAGACTCACATACTTACCCCCTCCTCCTTGTGGAAGCGCCGCTCCTCCTCTGCCCGGCGCGCCCTCCAGCAGCGCTGATAGCAGGTGCACACCGATGTAAGTGTGCTGCCGGCCGCCTCCTTCCCCTGCTCTCGTGGAACCAAGTAGGAGACATCGGGGGAGGGATTCCGGCTGCACACTGACGTCACAGTGTGGCCGGGATGCATATTAACTTTTTCTTCCCCACTTCTGCCCTAATCAGCAATTCCAACAACCTGATTGGTTGTTTGGGTTGACTGATTGACCAAACAACCAATCAGGTTGCTGGAATTGCTGATTAGGGCAGAAGTGGGAAAGAAAAAGTTAATAAGCGGCAGGGATCAGTGCACATAGCAGCGCTGCTTAGTGAATGCCGGCAGGGGAGCCACGGCTCCTGCCGGTATTCACTAACGTGGTGAGTGGCCGACAGCGACGCGTGCCAGCAGGGAGGGCTCTGCGTGCCGCCTCTGACACGCGTGCCATAGGTTCGCCACCACTGGTATAAAGTGATTTTATCAGCATGACTAGATGTACCGATACTCCCAGCTCTTGTAGGGCGTGCCATAGCTTGTCATGGTTGGTACAGTCAAAGGCCTTGATGTAGTCGATGAAGCACATGTAGATATTCTTTTGGTATTCTTCAGCTTTTTCTATGGTCTAGATTTTCAATATGGCTGCGGATGCCGCGTCCTCGCCGGAATCCTGCCTGCGCATCAGGGAGCGCCGCTTCGACTACTGATCTCAGTCTTTCCTGTTTAAATTTGAGAAGGATCTTGCTTACATGTGAAATGAGGGCTATTGTTCTGTAGCTGGAGCAATCCGGGGAGTCGCCTTTCTTTGGTAGATGTTTGAAAACAGATCTTTTCCAGTTCTGTGGCAATTGTGTGGATGTCTATACTGCCTGGCACAGCGCTGCGATGGTGTTCACTGGTACTGGCAGCAATAGCTCTGCTGCTATGTTATCCATACTGGTGCTTTATTTTTGGCTAGTTGTTTCATTGCCATAACCACTTCTGACTCCATAATGGAGGGCTCCGAGTCCATAGGCTCCACTTGTTGTTTGCAGTGATCATTCCAGTCCATTTCCTTGTCTTTCCGCCGCTCGCTAAAAATCGGCATTTAGTTGCCGAGCTTCATCTTTATTCTCAGCCGCCTTTGTGGCTCTTCTTTTATCGGCTATTCTGAGGGTTTGCTCGGACAACCAATAGCGTTGTTGTTCCTGCTTCTTATAGGTGAAATGCTTACTGGCTGTTTCCCAAAACCGTGGACTGCTTATCGTGCCATAGTTCCCCTGGATGCTTTTCTGGTGTGTCAAGCAGTTTGAATCTGTTTGCTACCTCAATAGTGCATTATTAGGGCACTTTAGAGGTGTCGATTTTCTCAATGGAGCACCTTTCTTAATGCTACAGATTTTGATCTTGATCTTAGCTGCAAGGAGTTCATCACCTAGTGTCTTTAGAGGCTACTCCTACTGTTTGCATCCTGGGGTATTTCACTGATTTGCCAGTGGAAGGAGTAAAAAAGGAGTATACATTATTAACCCCTTGAGTGGCACGCCCGGAAAATTTCCGGGACGAGCTCCACTGCTCATAGCGATACAGCCCGGAAGATTTCCGGGCTATGTATCACTATGGGAGCTGCAGAGCACAATGCCACAAGCTGTGACAGTGTGCTCTGCCTGCACAGACCCACAGAGAACAAAGCAAGGGCTTTGAAAAAACAGCTGAAAATATTGCCGATGTGCCGGCAACCTCCTGCTTTGTTTACAGGTTGCCATAGAGACCATGGGCTTGTCAGAAGCAAGCCGATGGTCTCTGTGGCAGGGAGAGCTGGTTGTTAGCTGTCAGAGGACAGCTAGGTACTAGCTCTTACAGCAGAGATCAGAGAAAACCTCTGATCTCTGCTGTGTTAACCCCTTACATGCTGCAGTCTATGTGACTGCAGCATGTAAAAGGGCTGTCACTGCAGCATGTAAAGGGCTGTCACCATCGGACCCCCGGAATGTGATCAGGGGTCCTGATGGGTCCCTGTGGAAGTCCCCTAAAGGGACAAAAAAAAATTAAAAATTTTAAAAAAATTTTTAAAAAAAGGGAAAAAAATATAAAAAAAATAATAAAAACACTTGTCTCCCTTTACTTTGTAAAAAAATCAAAAATACAATCACACATGTGGTATCCATGCGTCGTAATGACCCAGAGAAGGAAGTTAATACATTATTTAACCCCTTAATGACATGGCCCCTTTTTTTCTTTTTTCCCCATTTCTTTTTTTCCTCCCCCCTGTTTAAAAAATCACAACTTGTCCCACAAAAAACAAGCCCTTATATGGCCATGTCAATGGAAAAATGAAGTTATGGCTCTTGAGACGCAACTGCAAAATTAGTTGAAATTCAATGATTAGACCATTTTTAAAAACCTGCCCTGGTGGGCACGACAGGGTGGTAGGAAACCTGCCACTCAAGGGGTTAAGGGAGAGTAAATATGGAAAACTATGGGTAAAATGGCTCAACACTCCACTAGGAATGCTCTGATTCCTCCCCTCCCCACTTAGGGGTAGTTTACCTGCTGTTGGTTTCTTCTGCTATCACGCTGATATACAGGATTTTGTTAACACTGTCAGTACAGAGTTCTTCGTCTCCTTAGCTTTGCTGCATGATAGGTCCAAGTAGATAATGCTGTCATATATCAATTCCATCTTCTAAAACCAAAAGTTTCAAACATTTTCCTTTGTTCTCATCCATCATGCTGAAAAATTACTTTTAGCTATATCTGTTCCTGGGACCTCTGAGTGACCACAAATATGACCTCCAGAAGAGGACGACTCAGGAACATTTCTACTAGTGATTCTTTTTTTTTTAATTAAGGGAAGATTCTCTCGAATTCTGCCAGTTAGGGCTTATTTACAAAAACACATTTGCACTGCGTATTATGTGTGCAAAATTTGTATGTGTAATATGCAGTCAATGCAAATAAGGGAGATGGAATAATACCTCCACAGCGCCACCTATTGGAAGGCAGCATTCCTTCAAGCCAAAGTTAGACTCTTTATACAAGCCTTGTATAGACTGGGAATTAAAAGCAAAGCCAGACTGCATGTACAGACAGCTGTTTCGGGGTTGTTGCCCTTCATCAGTGTAAAGCAGTGAATATTACCCATTGATTTCAATGGGTTTGACCACATAAGCGCATTTTGCACGCACATTTCTTTAAACAAAGGCTGGACAAATATCTGTTTGGGATGGTTTAGTAATCCTGCATTGAGCAGGGGGTTGGACCCGATGACCTTGGGGGTCCCTTCCAACTCCACCATTCTATGATTTAATGGCCCCAGTTGTAATACTACTGAAATAACTGAGATCTCAAAATAATTCAGTTTAAAGGAAACCTTCATTTACAATCAAAGTCTACATTCAATTTCAAATTTGGTGTCATATCTAAATATTACATCTTGTTAATATAGTTTTATATTGTGTGATTTTTTTTTAAAAATGCTCTGGAGTCAAGATATTGCTGTTAAATACTTGTTATGGCGCCCTCTGCTGTTCTTTTCCTTCCCTTCTCAGAACACCTAATGTGTATCTTGGCACAGGAAATATGTTATTACAAATGAGAAATAAAATCCATAAATTAACACTAGGTGGCGCTGTTTTCACACAAATACAACAGTCATACAAGTCTAACGAGAAAATATTGTATTTACTATAAGCAAGTGGTAACAGCACATAGAGGGTCAGTGACTACACACACATATATATAGACTGCTCAGTAAAATTAGGGGAACACTTAAGCATCACAGTATGACCCCCAAGTCACTTAAACTTCAGGGATATCAATGTATCCATTTCGGAAGTAGAAACAATAGTCAATCACTTTCTGCTTTGGTGCAAATAAAGGTGACAACAGAAACAGCGGAGGGACAACAGCAGAAAACTCCAAAAATGGAATGATTTTGTAGGTGGCCACAGACAATTCTCTCCTCATCCTTTTCTACTAACTAGTAATTATTAGGAAATTATACTACCAGTTTTCTAGTGGCGCAATGCGGCACTTCTAATATCATATAGTGAGAGGTATTGTAGTTGTAATCACACAGATGCTGTTTTAGCACTTGTTGGTTTAGGACTCACCACATACAGCTGTGCTACATGCACATATCACACACAGCTCTACTACATGCGCAAGTGGCATACACCACACACAGCTCCGCTACATGCACATATCACACACAGCTCTGCTACATACATGTATCACACACACCACACACAGCTCTGCTACAAGTGCATCACACATACCACACATAGCTCTGCTACTTGCGCATCTCCCCCACACCACATACAGCTCTGCTACATGCGTGTGTCAGACACACCAAAAACAGCACTGCTACATGCGCATCACATACACAACTCTGCTATATGCACGTCACACACCACACACAGCTCTGCTACATGTGTGCATCACACACAGCTCTGCTACATACATGTCACACACAGCCCTACTACATGCATGTGTCACACACACACTCATCACACACAGCTCTGCTACATGGGTGTGTCACACACCAATCACAGCTCTGCTACATGCATGTGTCACACACACACAGCTCTGCTACATGCGCGTGTCGGACTCACCACACACAGCTCTGCTACATGGGTGTGTCACACACCCATCACAGCTCTGCTACATGCATGTGTCACACACACATAACACACAGCTCTACTACATGCGCCTGTCACACACACTAGTCAGAGCTCTGCTACATACATTTGTCATCAGCCTCTGCTGGTTTAGGATCTGTGATTATGTCACCATCATGGGATATGGGGTGGAGCTAAGAGGCTGTGAATGGTGACATCATCACAGCTCATGTCAGCACACGGCTGCTGTCCGACTCTGCAGGTTTTTTAATAAAGTGAAGCACCTGTGATGATGTCACCATCATGTGATCAGGGGTGGAGCTAAGAGCCGGTAACTGATCATATGACAATGACATCATCGCTTGTCCTGTTAGTACATGTCTGCTGTCAGTCTCTGCCTGTTTTATGCGTCATGTGATTGGGGCGGGACATGTAACGCACTCACGGACCAGTGGTCGTTAGCACTTTGATTCTTCTCTAGTTTTTCATTTTGCTAGTGTCCATGTCACTACTGGTAGCATGAGGTGCTATCGGAAGCCCAGACAGGTTGTATAAGTAGTCCTGCTCCTCCAAGGTGGGTCATTCATACGTGCCATCACAAGGTTTGTTGTGTTGCCAGCAGTCTCAAGAACATGGAGCAGATACTAGGACACAGGCTGTTACACAAGGAGAGCTGGATAGGGCTGTAGAAGGACATTAACCCCGCATCAAGACCGGTATCTACTCCATCGGTTGAGGAGGACCAGGAGGAAAGCATTGACAAAGGCAGTTGTATCTGCCAAAACATGTCAGCTGCTTGTTAGCAGAGACAGGCGTCTTTTAGCATGTGTCTGAATACTTGAAATAAAGATTTAAAGGAGAAAATCTCATGTAGAAGCTGGCAACTTTATCATACATTGGATTCACTGTTTTTTAACCCCTTCCCTCCCCATGACGTAAGGGTACGTCATGGGAGCTGGGTACTTCCCGCAAAATGACGTACCCTTACGTCATGGCGATAGCGCAAGATCATGACAGGGTGACCCAGCTGTCAGTCATAGCTGGCCTCTGGCTGCAGCAGCGGGGAGCATCAGAGATGCGCCCCCCGCTGTTAACCCCTTCCCTGCCGTGATCTAGGTAGATTGCGGCATGGGAAGGGTTCACAGCGGGAGTGCCCTCCCTCTGTAAAGTTGCCGGGCTCTTGCGATATAATCACAGAGAGCCCGGCTAGTTGCCATGGCAACAGGACGCCAGATACCAGCGTCCTGTGTTGCCAGAGCCTATGATCGCTCTATAAGCGATAAAGCATGGCAGGACAGAGCTCCTGCCATGCCTTATCACAGCAATCATCAGTGCTGTGTTTTAAGTCCCCCAGTGGGACACAAACAGTTTTTTTTTTTTTAAAAGATAATAAAAATGTTTAAAAAAAAGATGTAAAAAAAAATGTTAAAAAACCCTTTTTTTTTTTGCTTTTTCTTATATAAGCATAAAAAAAGGTAAAAAAAAAATTAAAATAACACATACTTGGTATTGACGCATCTGTAACGACGTGTACAATAAGTTGAACATGCTTTCTATTCTGCATGGCAAAAAGCATTTTGCCTTCCAAAAAATGCAATAAAAGTGATCAAAAAAGCCGTATATTCCCCAAAATGCTACCAATAAAAACTACAGCTTGTCTCGCAAAAAATAAGCCCTCATAGAGCTCCGTGTATAGAAAAATAAAAAAGTTACAGGACTTTGAATGCAGTGATTTAGAAAAAAAAGATTTCCAAAAAAGGGTTTTTATTGCAGAAAAGTGGAAAAAAACTAAAAAAATATAAGAATTTTGGTATCGTTGTAATCTTACCGACCCGCAGAAAAAATGGATTGTCTTATTTATGCTGCATGATTAACGCTGTAAAAAAAAATCTATGGCAGAATTGATGCGTTTTCTCTCCCTGTTATCATAAAAAAAATAATAAAAGTTTTATAATATATTCTTTGTACCCAAAAATGGCACCATCAAAAACTACAGTTCGCCACGCAAGGGGTTGTCCGGCCACAAACATCAGGTCTCATTACTTCTGTTTGCCCAATACAATGCACTTTGTAATATACATTGTGCATTGTAAATTAGCCAAACAGAAGTTATTCACTTACCTTTTGGGGTGCCCCCCCCCCCCCCTGTGTTGCTCCTCGGTTGCCATGGTTCCGACAAGTCTCTTGTCCTCTTCTTGTCGGGACGGCGGGGACAAGCTTCTCCAGCACAGCTCTGCGCATGTGCAGAAGAACTTCAGCCGCTGGGAAGTTCAGTTCTGCCTGCAGGGGAGGTGTGGCTGCTGGCTCTTCATCTCCAAGGTAAGAATGAGAGGAGGGGCGGGCTCTCGTGGGGGGGGAGGATGGATGGATGGATGTGTGCAAGTGGTGGGGGGGGGCTGTGTGTGTGTGTGCAGTGATGTGTGCTACTGTAATGTCAGGAGACCCTGCGGTCATATAGACTTGTAGCGGTGGAGTGTGCGGTCACATAGACTTGTTGCGGTGGAGTGTGTGGTCACATAGACTTGTTGCGGTGGAGTGTGCGGTCACATGGACTTGTAGCGGTGGAGTGTGCGCTCACATAGACTTGTTGCGGTGGAGTGTGCGGTCACATGGACTTGTAGCGGTGGAGTGTGCGGTCACATGGACTTGTAGCGGTGGAGTGTGTGCTCACATAGACTTGTTGCGGTGGAGTGTGCGGTCACATGGACTTGTAGCGGTGGAGTGTGCGCTCACATAGACTTGTTGCGGTGGAGTGTGCGGTCACATGGACTTGTAGCGGTGGAGTGTGCGCTCACATAGACTTGTAGCGGTGGGGTGTGCGGTCACATAGACTTGTAGCGGTGGAGTGTGCGGTCACATAGACTTGTAGCGGTGGGGTGTGCGGTCACATGGACTTGTAGCGGTGGAGTGTGCGGTCACATGGACTTGTAGTGGTGGGGTGTGCGGTCACATAGACTTGTCGCGGTGGGGTGTGCGGTCACATAGACTTGTAGCGGTGGGGTGTGCGGTCACATAGACTTGTAGCGGTGGAGTGTGCGGTCACATAAACTTGTCGCGGTGGGGTGTGCGGTCACATAGACTTGTAGCGGTGGGGTGTGCGGTCACATAGACTTGTAGCGGTGGAGTGTGCGGTCACATAGACTTGTAGCGGTGGAGTGTGCGGTCACATAGACTTGTAGCGGTGGAGTGTGCGGTCACATAGACTTGTAGCGGTGGGGTGTGCGGTCACATAGACTTGTAGCTGTGGGGTGTGCGGTCACATAGACTTGTAGCGGTGGAGTGTGCGGTCACATAGACTTGTAGCGGTGGAGTGTGCGGTCACATAGACTTGTAGCGGTGGAGTGTGCGGTCACATAGACTTGTAGCGGTGGAGTGTGCGGTCACATAAACTTGTTGCGGTGGAGTGTGCGGTCACATAGACTTGTAGCGGTGGGGTGTGCGGTCACATGGACTTGTAGCGGTGGAGTGTGCGGTCACATAGACTTGTCGCGGTGGGGTGTGCGGTCACATAGACTTGTAGCGGTGGGGTGTGCGGTCACATAGACTTGTCGCGGTGGAGTGTGCGGTCACATAGACTTGTCGCGGTGGAGTGTGCGGTCACACAGACTTGTAGCAGTGGGGTGTGCGGTCACATAGACTTGTAGCGGTGGAGTGTGCGGTTACATAGACTTGTAGCGGTGGGGTGTGCGGTCACATAGACTTGTAGCGGTGGAGTGTGCGGTCACATAGACTTGTAGCGGTGGGGTGTGCGGTCACATAGACTTGTAGTGGTGGGGTGTGCGGTCACATAGACTTGTAGCGGTGGAGTGTGCGGTCACATAGACTTGTAGCGGTGGGGTGTGCGGTCACATAGACTTGTAGCGGTGGAGTGTGCGGTCACATAGACTTCTCGCGGTGGAGTGTGCGGTCACATAGACTTGTTGCGGTGGAGTGTGCGGTCACATGGACTTGTAGCGGTGGAGTGTGCGGTCACATGGACTTGTAGCGGTGGAGTGTGCGGTCACATAGACTTGACGCGGTGGAGTGTGCGGTCACATAGACTTGTAGCGGTGGAGTGTGCGGTCACATAGACTTGTAGCGGTGGGGTGTGCGGTCACATAGACTTGTAGCGGTGGGGTGTGCGGTCACATAGACTTGTAGCGGTGGAGTGTGCGGTCACATAGACTTGTAGCGGTGGAGTGTGCGGTCACATGGACTTGTAGCGGTGGAGTGTGCGCTCACATAGACTTGTTGCGGTGGAGTGTGCGGTCACATGGACTTGTAGCGGTGGAGTGTGCGCTCACATAGACTTGTAGCGGTGGAGTGCGCGGTCACATAGACTTCTTGCGGTGGAGTGTGCGGTCAAATGGACTTCTAGCGGTGGAGTGTGCGCTCACATAGACTTGTAGCGGTGGAGTGTGCGGTCACATAGACTTGTAGCGGTGGAGTGTGCGCTCACATAGACTTGTTGCGCTGCAGTGTGCGGTCACATGGACTTGTAGCGGTGGAGTGTGCGCTCACATAGACTTGTAGCGGTGGAGTGTGCGGTCACATGGACTTGTAGCGGTGGAGTGTGCGCTCACATAGACTTGTCGCGGTGGAGTGTGCGGTCACATAGACTTGTAGCGGTGGAGTCTGCGGTCACATAGACTTGTAGCGGTGGGGTGTGCGGTCACATAGACTTGTAGCGGTGGAGTGTGCGATCACATAGACTTGTAGCGGTGGAGTGTGCGGTCACACAGACTTGTAGCGGTGGGGTGTGCGGTCACATAGACTTGTAGCGGTGGAGTGTGCGGTTACATAGACTTGTAGCGGTGGGGTGTGCGGTCACATGGACTTGTAGCGGTGGAGTGTGCGGTCACATAGACTTGTCGCGGTGGAGTGTGCGGTCACATAGACTTGTAGCGGTGGAGTGTGCGGTCACATAGACTTGTAGCGGTGGGGTGTGCGGTCACATAGACTTGTAGCGGTGGGGTGTGCGGTCACATAGACTTGTAGCGGTGGAGTGTGCGGTCACATAGACTTGTAGCGGTGGAGTGTGCGGTCACATAGACTTGTAGCGGTGGAGTGTGCGCTCACATAGACTTGTAGCGGTGGAGTGTGCGGTCACATGGACTTGTAGCGGTGGAGTGTGCGCTCACATAGACTTGTCGCGGTGGAGTGTGCGGTCACATAGACTTGTAGCGGTGGAGTCTGCGGTCACATAGACTTGTAGCGGTGGAGTGTGCGGTCACATGGACTTGTAGCGGTGGAGTGTGCGCTCACATAGACTTGTTGCGGTGGAGTGTGCGGTCACATGGACTTGTAGCGGTGGAGTGTGCGCTCACATAGACTTGTAGCGGTGGGGTGTGCGGTCACATAGACTTGTAGCGGTGGAGTGTGCGGTCACATAGACTTGTAGCGGTGGGGTGTGCGGTCACATGGACTTGTAGCGGTGGAGTGTGCGGTCACATGGACTTGTAGTGGTGGGGTGTGCGGTCACATAGACTTGTCGCGGTGGGGTGTGCGGTCACATAGACTTGTAGCGGTGGGGTGTGCGGTCACATAGACTTGTAGCGGTGGAGTGTGCGGTCACATAAACTTGTCGCGGTGGGGTGTGCGGTCACATAGACTTGTAGCGGTGGGGTGTGCGGTCACATAGACTTGTAGCGGTGGAGTGTGCGGTCACATAGACTTGTAGCGGTGGAGTGTGCGGTCACATAGACTTGTAGCGGTGGAGTGTGCGGTCACATAGACTTGTAGCGGTGGGGTGTGCGGTCACATAGACTTGTAGCTGTGGGGTGTGCGGTCACATAGACTTGTAGCGGTGGAGTGTGCGGTCACATAGACTTGTAGCGGTGGAGTGTGCGGTCACATAGACTTGTAGCGGTGGAGTGTGCGGTCACATAGACTTGTAGCGGTGGAGTGTGCGGTCACATAAACTTGTTGCGGTGGAGTGTGCGGTCACATAGACTTGTAGCGGTGGGGTGTGCGGTCACATGGACTTGTAGCGGTGGAGTGTGCGGTCACATAGACTTGTCGCGGTGGGGTGTGCGGTCACATAGACTTGTAGCGGTGGGGTGTGCGGTCACATAGACTTGTCGCGGTGGAGTGTGCGGTCACATAGACTTGTCGCGGTGGAGTGTGCGGTCACACAGACTTGTAGCAGTGGGGTGTGCGGTCACATAGACTTGTAGCGGTGGAGTGTGCGGTTACATAGACTTGTAGCGGTGGGGTGTGCGGTCACATAGACTTGTAGCGGTGGAGTGTGCGGTCACATAGACTTGTAGCGGTGGGGTGTGCGGTCACATAGACTTGTAGTGGTGGGGTGTGCGGTCACATAGACTTGTAGCGGTGGAGTGTGCGGTCACATAGACTTGTAGCGGTGGGGTGTGCGGTCACATAGACTTGTAGCGGTGGAGTGTGCGGTCACATAGACTTCTCGCGGTGGAGTGTGCGGTCACATAGACTTGTTGCGGTGGAGTGTGCGGTCACATGGACTTGTAGCGGTGGAGTGTGCGGTCACATGGACTTGTAGCGGTGGAGTGTGCGGTCACATAGACTTGACGCGGTGGAGTGTGCGGTCACATAGACTTGTAGCGGTGGAGTGTGCGGTCACATAGACTTGTAGCGGTGGGGTGTGCGGTCACATAGACTTGTAGCGGTGGGGTGTGCGGTCACATAGACTTGTAGCGGTGGAGTGTGCGGTCACATAGACTTGTAGCGGTGGAGTGTGCGGTCACATGGACTTGTAGCGGTGGAGTGTGCGCTCACATAGACTTGTTGCGGTGGAGTGTGCGGTCACATGGACTTGTAGCGGTGGAGTGTGCGCTCACATAGACTTGTAGCGGTGGAGTGTGCGGTCACATAGACTTGTAGCGGTGGAGTGTGCGCTCACATAGACTTCTTGCGGTGGAGTGTGCGGTCAAATGGACTTCTAGCGGTGGAGTGTGCGCTCACATAGACTTGTAGCAGTGGAGTGTGCGGTCACATAGACTTGTAGCGGTGGGGTGTGCGGTCACATAGACTTGTAGCGGTGGAGTGTGCGGTCACATAGACTTGTAGCGGTGGAGTGTGCGCTCACATAGACTTGTTGCGCTGCAGTGTGCGGTCACATGGACTTGTAGCGGTGGAGTGTGCGCTCACATAGACTTGTAGCGGTGGAGTGTGCGGTCACATGGACTTGTAGCGGTGGAGTGTGCGCTCACATAGACTTGTCGCGGTGGAGTGTGCGGTCACATAGACTTGTAGCGGTGGAGTCTGCGGTCACATAGACTTGTAGCGGTGGGGTGTGCGGTCACATAGACTTGTAGCGGTGGAGTGTGCGATCACATAGACTTGTAGCGGTGGAGTGTGCGGTCACACAGACTTGTAGCGGTGGGGTGTGCGGTCACATAGACTTGTAGCGGTGGAGTGTGCGGTTACATAGACTTGTAGCGGTGGGGTGTGCGGTCACATGGACTTGTAGCGGTGGAGTGTGCGGTCACATAGACTTGTCGCGGTGGAGTGTGCGGTCACATAGACTTGTAGCGGTGGAGTGTGCGGTCACATAGACTTGTAGCGGTGGGGTGTGCGGTCACATAGACTTGTAGCGGTGGGGTGTGCGGTCACATAGACTTGTAGCGGTGGAGTGTGCGGTCACATAGACTTGTAGCGGTGGAGTGTGCGGTCACATAGACTTGTAGCGGTGGAGTGTGCGCTCACATAGACTTGTAGCGGTGGAGTGTGCGGTCACATGGACTTGTAGCGGTGGAGTGTGCGCTCACATAGACTTGTCGCGGTGGAGTGTGCGGTCACATAGACTTGTAGCGGTGGAGTCTGCGGTCACATAGACTTGTAGCGGTGGGGTGTGCGGTCACATAGACTTGTAGCGGTGGAGTGTGCGATCACATAGACTTGTAGCGGTGGAGTGTGCGGTCACACAGACTTGTAGCGGTGGGGTGTGCGGTCACATAGACTTGTAGCGGTGGAGTGTGCGGTTACATAGACTTGTAGCGGTGGGGTGTGCGGTCACATGGACTTGTAGCGGTGGAGTGTGCGGTCACATAGACTTGTCGCGGTGGAGTGTGCGGTCACATAGACTTGTAGCGGTGGAGTGTGTGGTCACATAGACTTGTAGCGGTGGGGTGTGCGGTCACATAGACTTGTAGCGGTGGAGTGTGCGGTCACATAGACTTGTCGCGGTGGAGTGTGCGGTCACATAGACTTGTAGCGGTGGAGTCTGCGGTCACATAGACTTGTAGCGGTGGGGTGTGCGGTCACATAGACTTGTAGCGGTGGAGTGTGCGGTCACATAGACTTGTAGCGGTGGAGTGTGCGGTCACATAGACTTGTAGCGGTGGAGTGTGCGGTCACATAGACTTGTAGCGGTGGGGTGTGCGGTCACATAGACTTGTCGCGGTGAGGTGTGCGGTCACATAGACTTGTAGCGGTGGGGTGTGCGGTCACATAGACTTGTAGCGGTGGGGTGTGCGGTCACATAGACTTGTAGCGGTGGAGTGTGCGGTCACATAAACTTGTCGCGGTGGAGTGTGCGGTCACATAGACTTGTAGCGGTGGAGTGTGCGGTCACATAGACTTGTCGCGGTGGAGTGTGCGGTCACATAGACTTGTAGCGGTGGAGTGTGCGGTCACATAGACTTGTAGCGGTGGAGTGTGCGGTCACATAGACTTGTAGCGGTGGGGTGTGCGGTCACATAGACTTGTAGCGGTGGAGTGTGCGGTTACATAGACTTGTAGCGGTGGGGTGTGCGGTCACATAGACTTGTAGCGGTGGAGTGTGCGGTCACATAGACTTGTAGCGGTGGGGTGTACGGTCACATAGACTTGTAGTGGTGGGGTGTGCGGTCACATAGACTTGTAGCGGTGGAGTGTGCGGTCACATAGACTTGTAGCGGTGGGGTGTGCGGTCACATAGACTTGTAGCGGTGGAGTGTGCGGTCACATAGACTTCTCGCGGTGGAGTGTGCGGTCACATAGACTTGTTGCGGTGGAGTGTGCGGTCACATGGACTTGTAGCGGTGGAGTGTGCGGTCACATGGACTTGTAGCGGTGGAGTGTGCGGTCACATAGACTTGTCGCGGTGGAGTGTGCGGTCACATAGACTTGTAGCGGTGGAGTGTGCGGTCACATAGACTTGTAGCGGTGGGGTGTGCGGTCACATAGACTTGTAGCGGTGGGGTGTGCGGTCACATAGACTTGTAGCGGTGGAGTGTGCGGTCACATAGACTTGTAGCGGTGGAGTGTGCGGTCACATGGACTTGTAGCGGTGGAGTGTGCGCTCACATAGACTTGTTGCGGTGGAGTGTGCGGTCACATGGACTTGTAGCGGTGGAGTGTGCGCTCACATAGACTTCTTGCGGTGGAGTGTGCGCTCACATGGACTTGTAGCGGTGGAGTGTGCGCTCACATAGACTTGTAGCGGTGGAGTGTGCGCTCACATAGACTTGTAGCGGTGGGGTGTGCGCTCACATAGACTTGTAGCGGTGGGGTGTGCGGTCACATAGGCTTGTAGCGGTGGAGTGTGCGCTCACATAGACTTGTTGCGGTGGAGTGTGCGGTCACATGGACTTGTAGCGGTGGAGTGTGCGGTCACATAGACTTGTAGCTGTGGGGTGTGCGGTCACATAGACTTGTCGCGGTGGGGTGTGCGGTCACATAGACTTGTAGCTGTGGGGTGTGCGGTCACATAGACTTGTAGCGGTGGGGTGTGCGGTCACATAGACTTGTAGCGGTGGAGTGTGCGGTCACATAGACTTGTAGCGGTGGAGTGTGCGGTCACATAGACTTGTCGCGGTGGAGTGTGCGGTCACATAGACTTGTAGCGGTGGAGTGTGCGGTCACATAGACTTGTAGCGGTGGGGTGTGCGGTCACATAGACTTGTAGCGGTGGAGTGTGCGGTCACATAAACTTGTCGCGGTGGAGTGTGCGGTCACATAGACTTGTAGCGGTGGGGTGTGCGGTCACATGGACTTGTCGCGGTGGGGTGTGCGGTCACATAGACTTGTAGCGGTGGGGTGTGCGGTCACATAGACTTGTAGCGGTGGAGTGTGCGGTCACATAGACTTCTAGCGGTGGGGTGTGCGGTCACATAGACTTGTAGCGGTGGGGTGTGCGGTCACATAGACTTGTAGCGGTGGGGTGTGCGGTCACATAGACTTGTAGCGGTGGGGTGTGCGGTCACATAGACTTGTAGCGGTGGGGTGTGCGGTCACATAGACTTGTAGCGGTGGAGTGTGCGGTCACATAGACTTGTAGCGGTGGAGTGTGCGGTCACATAGACTTGTCGCGGTGGAGTGTGCGGTCACATAGACTTGTCGCGGTGGGGTGTCCCGTCACATAGATTTGTAGCTGTGGGAGGAGGGGGGTGTGTCACAGTAATTTGTCACGTGGGGTTGGAGGGGGGCTGTGACAGTAATTTGCCGCGCTGGGGGGGGTAGCGTGGGGCTGTCACAGTAATTTTTCACACGGTATAATCATGCCTGTGCAGGGAGGGGAGGAGGTGAGCTGTGTCTGTTGTGAATGGTGGATCCTGTGTTATCTATATATAGGTATCACTGTACTTGTAGGGGGGAGGGGCAGGGGGTGCTGTTAGTGTACTTGTGTGTGGGCACTGTAAAGGGGGACTCTGTGGGGGAGGTCACAGGGGGGGCACTGTATAGGGACGCTGTGGATGGGGGGACTGTGGGGGGCATGTGGAGGGGGGCTACTTTGGAGTGCACTGGGGGGACTCTGGGGGGTGGCATGTGTGGGGGGGGGTACTGTGGGGGGAATACTGGGGGGGCACTGTTGAGGGGGGACTGTAGAGAATGCTGTGGTTGGGGGGAATGAGGGGGGCTACTTTGGAGGGCACTGTAGGGGTGACACTGGGGGGCACTGTGGGGGGGCATGTGTAGGGGCTACTGTAGAGGGCACTGTTTGTGGCACTGTAGGGGGGGACTGTGGGGGATCATTAGAGGGGCACTGTGGGAGAGTGCACTGTGGGGGGGGGTCATTGTGAGGGGGGGTCGCTGTGGGAGGGGCACTATGGGGGCATGTGTGTGTGGGGAAATGTTTTGTTTTACTTTAGCAGGGTGGGGGGGCAGTAGGTAGCCTTGCAGTGGGGGGCTGCAGGAGAGTTCTCTCTGGGCTCTCCCCTGCCCCTCTCTATTCACTATACATAGTGCTGCTGTTTACACTCATGCCAGGATTTTATCCTGAACCATGAGTGTATAACGCAGTCTCCCCTGGCCACACCCCCTCTGATTATAGTATGCAGCAGGGGCGGGGCCTGGGCGGGGAGAGACTGCAGAGCAGTTCAATAGAGGTGGGCGTGTCGTGGGCGGGGCTAGGACCTGAGCTGAGGGAGGCCATGAAATCCTGCCTTTTCATGTCTCTTACTGCCATCGGGAGCGCGCACACAGAAGAGGGAGAGCGCAGAGCATTGTGGGAAGGCAGCACAGAGGCGCCATCTTTGAAAGCTGCAGTGAAGATCAGATTCTAAGGTAAGAAACTGACATTGCAGCTGATCTGCCTGCCGGTTTGAGCCCCTGTATGCTGGGTGCTACTATCCTTACTGAAAGGGAAGCAGCAGCATTATAAAAATTTTTACCCTGTGTGGCCGGACAACCCCTTTAAACGCGTTGACCGAAAAGTAAAAAAGTTATGGCTTTTGAAAAATTCAGATGAAAATCTGCCAAAAATCGTTGCGTCCTTAAAGGGGTTGTCCCGCGGCAGCAAGTGGGGGTATACACTTCTGTATGGCCATATTAATGCACTTTGTAATATACATCGTGCATTAAATATGAGCCAGACAGAAGTTATTCACTTACCTTCCCTGCGCTGGCGTCCCCGTCTCCATGGTGCCGTCTAATTTCAGCATCTAATCGCCCGATTAGACGCACTTGCGCAGAAGGGTCTTCTCTCTTCTGGTCGGTCTGGGCACGAGCGGCGTTCTGGCTCCGCCCACTTGTACGCATCATCGCGTAGCTCCGCCCCGTCACGTGTGCCGATTCCAGCCAATCAGGAGGCTGGAATCGGCAATGGACCACACAGAGCCCACGGTGCACCATGGGAGAAGACCCACGGTGCATCGTGGGTGAAGATCCCGGCGGCCATCTTGCTAAGGTAAGGAAGAAGTCGCCGCAGCGCGGGGATTCGGGTAAGTACTAAACGTTGTTTTTTTTTAACACATGCATTGGGTTTGTCTCGCGCCGAACGGGGGGCCTATTGAATAAAAAAAAAAAACCGTTTCGGCGCGGGACAACCCCTTTAAGTGGCAAAGGAGACTGGGTGTGACTACTACCGCTGGATAGGTCATCAAAAGCTGTTTAATGAGGGTCTGCCAATCAGGATGCCCTATAATCAGCTGATCGTCCAGCTCGCTATCATTGCTGACAGAATTGGAAGCTGTTCGTATTGCAGTGGCCTGAGTTGGTACTGCAGGAACAGCTCCCATTGAATTCAATAGATCCTTCCTTCCAGACACTACTCAGACGCCTCTGCCCTGTGTCAATCATTGCACTGGCTGCCCGTCAAATATAGAATCCAATTCTACCTGCATCCATAAAGTCTCCATAGCACCGCCCTACATTGCCTCCCCCATCTCAATCCACCACCCAGCTTGCGCCCTCTGCTCCGCTAACGAAATCCGATTAAGTGCCCCTTTAATGTGAATCTCTCATTCCTGCCTTCAAGACTTCTCCAGAGCAGCACCAGTCCTCTGGAACGCACTACCCAAACCTATCTGGGCAATCCCTGATACACAAAACTTCAGGTGTGCTATAAAAACGCACCTGTTCAGGGAGGCATACCATATCCCTTAAACCAAACCCCTCTGTACTCCGCCTGATAACATGCTCCCTGTCCTACCAACTACAATCCCTGCTAGCCGTAATCCTGCAGTCATACCGATTCAGCCACCACACGGCTTAGGTCTGACCATTGTCTATGTGTATAGCATTCCTCACACTCCACCTCGCCATACTGTGCACATCTCCAGCCCCTTTACCTTCTGTATCACCCCATTACTTGTAGTATGTAAGCTCGTTGGAGTAGGACCCTCACCCCTATTGTCTCCATCAATTGATTACTATTTAACCGTGGTTTTTGTATCTGTTTTGGTTCTGTAAGCGCAGCGGAATATGTTGGTGCTGTATAAATATAGATTATTATTAGGTGTTGTAGCTGCACTGCCAAACTGCAATACTAGCAGAGCGATAGCCTTTACATTTTTCCATCAATGGAGCTCTATGAGAGCTTGTTTTTTGTAGGAGGAGCTCTAATCTTTATTGACCCCATTTTTGGGAACATTTTGATCCCTTTTTATTCCATTTTTCCCAGAGGCAAGATTAACACGATCTGCAATGCTGGCATGTTTTTTTTATTTTTTTTAACATGTGTTAAATAAATTCTTCAGGTTAGTACGATTGCCTCAATACCAAATTTATATAGGCTTATTTTTGCAAGTTTTTCACACTTTTTGAAAAACAGTTTTTTCTAATGAATTCATAGACTCATAACATTTTTTTTTCTGTCTACTGTGCTAGGTGAGGGTTTTTTTGGAGACGAGTTGTACTTTGTAATAGTACCTTTTGTTGATCCATATGACTTTTTCTATTTCGTTTTTTGTGAGACAAGATATGCAAAGTTAGCTAGTTTTGCCATGTTTTTTATATACCATATATACTCGAGTATAAGCCTAGTTTTTCAGCACATTTTTTAATGCTGAAACAGCCCCCTTCGGCTTATACTCAAGTGAGGTAAAAAAAAAACAGCAAAAACACCCCCGCAATACTCACCTCCCAGCCTGCGTCTTTGTCCCCAACGCGATGGTCTTCCCGGCGGTGCGGCAAGCTGCTTGAGAATTCTCCCTACTGTCATCTCCATGCTCAGCTTTGCATTCCCCCGCTGTCAGCACTGTGTAGGTAAGCGCTGTAATTGGATTGATGGCCAGCCAATCACAGGTGATTATTGCATTTTTTCTTTACGTAGTATATACTCGAGTATAGCTAGGCTTATACTCGAATCAATAACTTATACCAGTTTTTTGTGGTAAAACTTATTGACTCGGATTATACTCGGGTCGGTTAATACTTGAGTATATACAGTATATTTTTTTCACAGCGTGCACCATACAGATTAAATAATGTACTCATTTTTGTTATGTTGGTAATTAAAGGGGTTGTCCCGCGCCGAAACGGGTTTTTTTTTTTTTTAACCGTTTGTTCGGCGCGAGACAACCCCGATGCAGGGGTTAAAAAAACAAACCGCTCAGCGCTTACCTGAATCCCGGCGGTCCGGCGTCTTCATACTTACCTGCTGAAGATGGCCGCCGGGGTCTGCTTCCTCCGTGGACCGCAGCTCTTCTGTGCGGTCCATTGCCGATTCCAGCCTCCTGATTGGTTGGAATCGGCACGTGACGGGGCGGAGCTACACGGAGCCGGCATTCTGCACGAGCGGCTCCATTGAAGAGAGCAGAAGACCCGGACTGCGCAAGCGCGGCTAATTTGGCCATCGGAGGGCGAAAATTAGTCGGCTCCATGGGAACGAGGACGCCAGCAACGGAGCAGGTAAGTAAAAAACTTTTTATAACTTCTGTATGGCTCATAATTAATGCACAATGTACATTACAAAGTGCATTAATATGGCCATACAGAAGTGTATAGACCCACTTGCTGCCGCGGGACAACCCCTTTAATCAAATTTGTGGTGATTTTTTTGTTTTGTCTTTTTGTACATACTAAGGGGGAAAAGGTGGGTTTTTACTTTATCATTTGTATTCTTTTATACAAGTTTCACTACTTATTTTATACTTTAACTTTTCATTTTTATCCCATTGGGGACTTTAATATCACCACATTTGATCATTTTTATAATACACTGCAATACTTCAATATTATATTGTCCAAAAGCTGAGCCTCATAGACCATCATAGATAGCAGACTAAGAGGCCATAACAACCTATCATGAACCCCCAAATAACATTGTTGGGATCCAATGGGTGACAGAGAGAGTCCCCACTCTCTGTCAGCCTTTTACATGCTGCTGCTGTTGCATTGACTACAGCATGTAAAGGGATAAACAGCTGGGATTGTCGGTTCCTCCTGTTCCTGCCGTTACAGCAGGAGCATTGCTGTCATTAGGCATATGGGCCCCTGCTCTCTTGGCACAACAGACAAGCACCAGGCTTTTGATTCAATATTGTAAAAGAGTCATATGCATTGGTGGACATGAGTAGACATTAAGAGGTTATGGTACCCATACTCATTAGTTGAATGACCAGCAGGCCATCTAATGTATATGGAGCTGTCCTGTTTCTCCCCTGATGGCATATATCAGAGAACAGAAGGATGGAGCATGTTTAATTTCAACATGAGCAATCCTTTCTTCTTACGGGAGATAAGCCTCTGCCAGATGTACCTGGCAGCAGCTCATTCAGCCGATCCAAGCAAGCATGTATTTGGGGGATCAGGTAAAATAGCTCTTAGCCAAGTGAGCCGTCAGCTATCTAGTGTCTATGGCCACCTTTAGAAAGGACGTTTTCCAGATGGGACAAATCATTGACTTCCAGTGACTAATTTGCAATATATCTTCGGCAAGGGGAACAAATGCCAAGCAGGAAACTCCTTGAGGGCTTGTATACACTCCAGCTACTCATACCTTGTAAAACGTGTTCCTTTACTTTGCTATATCCTTTGCTGTACTATAACAATATATCTACAGTCTTGTACTTTTTACCATTCTCTATTCTCTATAAAACATGAATTACAGAATACAGGCAACATGTTAATAATACATTTTTGCTCCAAAATGAACCTCCAGTAAGGCTCTTGCTAATTTAGCCTGAAGAAAATCCCACATCCCTCACCTGGGATTCAGGCTAGTTCTTCATATCAATCACTCCATTGTTATTTGTATTATAGATACTATGATGTTCTTTGTAATATTAACGTTCTCACATAAGGTACAAATTTCCCATATATCAAGTGAATAAACCAAATTGTTATAGTAAAATGTTAACTTTTTTTTAAGTGCACTGGGTTTTTTGGGGGTAGGGGATCTATCACAATATCATTGACCATTGTTGTGAAGCATCCAGTCTTGTAACTCGTTCTCTCCAAGATGTGTATTCTGCATTTTTCTTTCAGCCTCCACGTTTCATTGAAAGTAGGGACCATGGGAGTGGGCCAAGGCCCTCCATGAGTTTCAAGGACTTACGCCTTTTTCTGACTGGTACTACCAACGGTGGAGACGAGCCTTCTCCTCCCAAGGGTCAGGAGTTGAAGCCACCACCAAGGTCCCGGACACTGCCCCTTAGCAACAGAAATAGCCCAATCAAAAGTTTGTAGTAAGAGGGGCAGAGGCTTGTAGCATACAACAAAGGCAGAACCGGCTATATGGTTTATTTAACAAATCAAAAGGTAGGAATAAACAGTTTGAGTTATCGGAGGTGCAAGTCTTTAAACAGTGTGAACAGTTTTGTAAATAGTCCATTAATAACAGTTAGGGCGGACACCCACTGGCGTTTCTTTTTCTCTTGTGCTGCGAGAGCAAGTGAAAACACTCGCAGCGCAAGAAAAACACTGTGATATCGCCAGTGCTTTCAATGGGGCCAGTGGCAGCAGCGCTAGCCCCATTGAAAACATAGGGAGAATATCGCGGACTTCTGCCACATTAATGAATAGCTAAGCGCTGGCTGTAATTGGCTGAGCGCTCAGCCAATCAGCACAGCCCCTTCAGGAGGCGGGGATTTTTAAATCCCCACCTGCTGAAAATGCTGGACAGCAGTGCAGAGGAGCCAGCCGGAGGACATGTCTGAGTGGCAGAGAGGTGAGCAATGGGATAGCATGCTGGACTTCTGCCAGAGCTGTTACAGCTGTGACAGCTGTGTCAGAAGTGTCCGGTTGTTTTCCCTATGTTTTCAATGGGGCTAGCGCTGCTGCTGCTGGCCCCATTGAAAACACTGTCGATATCAGTGTTTTTCTTGTGCTGCGAGGCGAGTGTTTTCACTTGCTCTCGCAGCGCAAGAGAAAAAAAATACGCCAGTGGGTGTGAGCCCTAACGTGCATTAACCTTGATATAGAGGAACGACAGTCTCTCTCTTTGTCTCTTTGGCCTAATGAAGTAGTCACTTAGCTGACTAATACTAATAATGACGCCAGTGTCTCTGCAAAGTCCTTGATGCAATACCTCAGCGCTGAGTCGCCAATCAACAGTACTGGGATAACTCAGAAGCTGTTTGTATAAAATAATATATATTTCTAAAACCCACATACCTGGTATCATCATTTCCATGACAACCTGTACAATAAATTGAACACACTATCCTGCACTGCAAAAAAAACTCCCAAAAAATTTAATAAAAATGACCGAAAGAGCCGTATGTACCCTAACAAGGTACGAATAAAGACTACAGCTCTACACAAAAAAAACAAGTCCTCACAGAGCTCCACCCATAGGAAAAAAAAAGTTATGGTACTTTGAATGCAACAATATTAAAAAAAATCCAAAAACAGTTTTATTGTGCAAAACTGGAAAAACCTAAAAAAAGGAACGATTTTGGTACCGTTGTAATCGTACAAACCTACAGAAAAAAATTATCATGTCATTTATGCTACATGATTAACACGGTAAAAAAAAGTCAGTGGCAGAATTGATGTGCTTTCTCTCCCTGCCCTGCAAAAAAATGTATAAATGTTTTCCAATACATGATATATATACAAAAAAATGGTACCAGTAAAAAAATATAGCTCATCACAAAAAAACAAGCCCTAATGTGGCCATATCAATGGAAAATAAAAAAAATTATGACTTTTGAAAAGTGGAGATTACAGGCCGGTAAGTCTTACTTCTATTGTGGATAAAATGTTTGCAGGGTTTCTAAGAGATGCTATCCCGGAGGAGCTCAAGGAAAAGCGCTTTATAACTCCATATCAGCATGGGTTTATGAGAGATCGCTCCTGTCAAACCAACCTGATCAGCTTCTCCGAGAATGTAAGTTCTAGGCTGGACCGTGGAGTCATTGGATCTTGTATATCTGGACTTTTCCAAAGCGTTGGATACTGTGCTGCATAAAAGGTTGGTATATAACATGAGAATGCTTGGTCTGGGCGAGAATGTGTGTAAGTGGGTAAGTAACTGGTCAGTGATAGGAAGCAGAGGGCTATGAATACAAGAGAGGACAGGAGATTGCAAGAGGATCTGGATAATTTGGAGGCAGAAATGTGGCAAATGAGATTTAACACTGCTAAATGTAAGGTTCTGCACATGGGCGGGGGAAATATATGTCACCATTATATACTAAATGGGAAACCACTGGGCAATACTGACATGGAAAAGGGCTTGGGAATTTTAGGTAACCGTAAATGTAACTGGAGCAACCGGTGTCAGGCAGCTGCTGCCAAGGCAAATAGGATCATGGGGTGCATCAAAAGAGGTCTAGGGGCGCATGACGAGAACATTGTCCTTCCTCTTAACAGGTCACTGGTCAGACCACACGTGGAATATTGTGTACAGTTTTGGGCACCAGTACTCAAGAAGGACATGTCAGAGCTTGAGCGGGTACAAAGGAGTACAACTAAAGTAATAAATGGAATAGGCGGACCACTATACCCAGAGAGGTTATCAAAATTAGGATTATTTAGTTTAGAAAAAAAGACGGCTGAGGGGCGACCTAATAACCATGTACAAATATATCAGGGGACAATACAGAGATCTCTCCCATGATCTGTTTATACCCAGGACTGTAACAAGGGGGTGCCCTCTATGTCTAGAGGAAAGGAGGTTTCGATAACAATATAGAAGGGGGTTCTTTAGTGTAAGAGCAGTGAGACTGTGGAACGCTCTGTCTGAAGACGTGGTGATCCGGAACTCGATAAAAGAGTTCAAAAAGGGCCTGGACATCTTTCTTGAGTGTAACAATATCACATGTTATAATCACTAATTACTTCCGAAGGGTCGGTGATCCAGGGATTATTCCGATTGCCAGATTGGAGTTAGTAAGGATTTTTCCCCCTTAAATGGGTAAAATTAGCTTCTACCTCATTGGGGTTTTTTGCCTTCCTCTGGATCAACATTGGGGGTAATAGGCTAAACTGGATGGACATGTGTCTTTTTTTGGCCTTACATACTATGTTACGATGAGATGAAAATCCCCAAAAAATTGTTGCGACCTTATTGCCAAAATAGGTCATGTCCTTAAGGAGTTAAAGGATTGTCCAAGTTGTAGGTTTCTCCTGTAATGCCTTCCCTATGCAGTAAAATAACTACCAGGCATATACTCACCTCTCCCTGCTCCCAGCTGTGTCCCATGATGCTGCGTGGTCCGCCTCTTCTGTGTTTCTGTACAAGCTGCAGTCCCACCCAGTTTACAGGATGTCACAGGCGCTGCAGCCAATAACAGCGATCGAGCACGGAGCTCTCTTATTGGCTGCATCATCTGTGACATCCAATAAACAGGCTGGGGAAGCCTGTAAACCTGACATCACAGGGGAGATCCAGAGCAGTGGTGCGGGACACAGCGTGAGTGAGGAGAGGTGTATATACCTGTTATTTTACTGCGTGGGAAAGACATTTTAGGGTAAACCTGCAACTTAAACAATCCCTTTAACTCTTTATTCTAAAAGAGAGTTTTATCTTAAAAGGGAATTACAGCTTCTAACTTTACCAGTAGATTATGATCATGGGGTCTGAGCTTTGGACCCCAATTTTTCTCAAGAACCCTACAGCACTTCTGCACAGTGGCACTTTCTACAACCTCTTTGCAAGGGACAGGTGAATGTGTGGTGAATGGGGCTGTGTTGCAGTTTCCAGGTGGCTGGAAGCATACTGTGGTGCAAAACGCTTAAAGGGATCCTGTCACCGGGCTCATGATGTCTGGACAATGGGCAGCACAATCCCGGGACAGATATAACCTGTGCCTCTGTGTAAGTATTATTCTGAAACACTATGGTATTTCAGAATAAACACACTTTAAAGTTTGCCTGTTTGATTCGGGATTGGTGCTGTTGGGTCAAAGGGGCCGGCCGTGCCAGGCACTCCCACTCGTAGTGTCCAGGGTGACAGCTCTTTCCCAGTCAATGGGCTGCGGATGGGGAGAGCTGGCCAATCAACCTGCCTGTTTGACTCAAGAGCACCTTTACTAAGTCAAACAGGCAAACTTTAAAGCGTGTTTATTCTGAAACACTGCAGCGTTCCAGAATAACACTTGATTTGGGGCACAGGGCATATCTGTCCCCATTTCATACTGCCCATAGTTCAGGCAGCATGAACCTGGTGACAGGTTCCCTTTAATTAGCTGCAGCAGTTAAACTCCTTTTATATGGGCTGACAATTGGCCCATTGTGATGGAAGCTGATTGACAAACCAAGTTGATACGGCTCATTCACTAAGGTTCACATACAGAAAAGGATTGCCTATATGGGGATAAATGATCACTGATACGATCGTTCTTTCCCATCCAGCTGTCCTTGGTCAGTTGCACATCTCCCTGTTTATACATGGAACTGTGCAGTAGACCGATGAGCATTTTTAGGCCATGACCACACAGCCGAATCCACTGCGGGATTTGGGCACAGATTCTACGCCCAAATTTATGTCAAATAATTTTAGCATTCTATTGAATGCTATGCAGATCCGCACCACAGTTCATATGGTGCAGATTATTCTGCATGCATACGCTGATATTTGAAAGGAGGCGGGGCGGGGCGAGGCTAAGTTCCCCGAATTAGCCCCGCCCCGTCCCACCTCTCCCCATTGCAAATAGTGCAGAGGGGCGGTGAGGAGATAGAGACGGGGCGGGAGCTCAGAGCACTGCTCCTGGCTCTTCCAGGCTTCCGCCCTGCAGAGAGAGATGACGTATATCGGCTGGGCGTGAAAACCGAGCCGATATATGGTCGTCTGAATCCAGCCTTAAAACCACAGCAGAAATCCGTGGCTATGCTGCACATTTCTGCCAGGCTTTTTGCTGTGGGTCTGCACATGGAATTGGCCCTGTCAATGAGCAAAATCTGTGTGCGGAATTCCAAAGCGATTCCACACGGACCCACGTGTAGAAGTGACACGTCTGTTTTAGTAAATAATTGTATAACCCATAAAATGACAATTCGGGAGCATCTTTTCTTATAACTATGTGTTGTGCTGTTCCTCTGTTATTCCTCTGAGAAATGTATATACATTGACAGGTGGGTGCTACCATTTGGGGAGGTGTAGGGTGTGTGTGTAGGTCTGATACTATCCAATCAGTGCTCACAGTTTGAGACCATATAGGGACACACCCCTTTGACAGAAGGAACGGTAACATCCATTTGTCAATTTAGTCATAAATATTCAGGAGGAATAACAGAGGAACAGCATAACATAGAACTCAAAGAAAAGATGTTCCAGAATTGTTATTTTCATGGGGAGCAGAGGTATTTACTAAGACAAACTCAAGGAGTGGCAGGGCTGGGTTAACAATGTGCCGGCCTTAGTCACAAAAGTGAATTTGGGTCCTTCAGACCTAAATATACACAATAACTACTCATAAGTAACTATCATGTTACAAATACATTTAGTATATTACTTTTTTGGATTGCATTTACAAATCAGCGGTGTCTGCATCGACTTCTATAAGATTGCAAGATCACAGGGCTACACTACGATCTTTGGTTGCACAAACCTCATCATGGCCAAAGTCAACAGGTAGCCCTTGCCTTATCCATGTGTAAAACAACTGCCTAAACAGGTCACAATCAGATCAGAAATGTGTAATTCAGAAAATGTATTTTTGAGTTTTTCTATGGGCAAATTTTGTTGTTTCATCAAAAAAACACCTTTTTTGATTAATTCTACCTCAATACACAGTACTGCAATTGCGGTGGTGAGGGAATTACTGTGTATGACGGATACTGAAATCACATACACAC
This sequence comes from Eleutherodactylus coqui, assembly GCF_035609145.1. Taxonomy (NCBI): domain Eukaryota; kingdom Metazoa; phylum Chordata; class Amphibia; order Anura; family Eleutherodactylidae; genus Eleutherodactylus; species Eleutherodactylus coqui. Next base: position 53,820,334 of record NC_089849.1, read on the forward strand.
TGCTCAGTTTTGTTATACACTGTCTTATATGCTGATTTTATGTCTCTGTGTGTGCTACAGAAAGTTAGAGAAGAAATCTTGCTTTCTCCATAGGAAGTGTATAGAAGACAGCATAACAGTAGATTCCTCTAGTTAGCTCAGAGAGAACTGAAAAATAGAGATATAGTCAGTAGAGGGGACAACTGGTAATAAATTCAGCATACAAGTGATATGAGGGTCAGATATAGTGTTATTCCTCATATACGTACATGGCAGTTTATTCTGAAAAGTTCTCTGAGAATGCAGGATCTCTTTAAGTCTTTGTTTACTGAACTGATTAATTGTGACTATCCAATACAACTTTCTTTTCCTTGTTTGATGTTCTCCCAGATTCCTTGTTTGATGTCCTCTCCACATAGACATACCCTCACACAGCACAACTCAGTGGTCATTGCAGGCATAATATTTACTTCTAGGAAGCCACAAACTAAGGCATTAAAGTGATTGGAGCGGAAGCACACATGCATGGCCTCCACTACCAAAACATCAGGACATGGGGCAAACGCTGGCGTTCGTAGGCACGGTCCTTTTTTACCTTTGTTGTAGCTGTCTTGTTAGTGTAGGGAGTCACAAGACAACAAGGACCCTTGACGTGGGCTTGTGAGCTTAGTGTTTTGGCCAAAATACAACCAATACCTCATACCAACGACTGATGATAAATTCAGCATACAAGTGAGATGAGGGTCAGATATAGTGTTATTCCTCATATACGTACATGGCAGTTTATTCTGAAAAATTATCTGAGAGTGCAGGAACTCTTTAAGTCTTTGTTGACTGAACTGATTAATTGTGACTATCCAATACAACTTTCTTTTCCGTGTTTGATGTTCTCCCAGATTCCTTGTTTGATGTCCTCTCCACATAGACATACCCTCACACGGTACAACTCAGTGGTCTTCGCAGGCATAATATTTACTTCTAGGAAGCCACAAACTAAGGCATTAAAGTGAATGGAGTGGAAGCACACATGCATGGCCTCCACTACCAAAACTTCAGAGCATGGGGCAATCCTTTTTAGGGCGAACGCTGCCATTTGTAGGCACAGTCCCCCTTTCCTTTGTTGTAGCTGTCTTGTTAGTGTAGGGAGTCACAAGACAACAAGGACCCTTGACGTGGGCTTGTGAGCTTACATGTTTTGGCCAAAATACAACCAATACCTCGTACCAACATATAGATTTTTCAATCTGTCTGGTTGTTTAGTACATTGGCAAGCATTTTGCCTCCTTTTGTTGTGGCCTGTGTTGTTAACATTCAATTTTATGTTTTGATGTGCATGGTGTCTGTTCAAGTGCATATCCCTATCCATTTCTTGTCCAGCCTCCTAGAGGTTACATCTGCGTCGGACACTGTTCCCACAGCCTGCACAGATGTAACACAATATCAGTCCTTTTAATGGGCATTATAACATGACTAAGAATATAAGCCGAAGTAATAGTTTTCTCCAGAAGGAAAAGGTGACCATGTACAGACAGCTGTTTTGGGGGGTTTGCCCCTAATCAGTGCACAGTAGGTTGCTAGCTGGGTGAGAAGCCTATGATGTGGGAGGGGATAGTTTCTCCTTGTAGAGAGACCTAGTGGGTGTGAGAAGACTTCTAAGGCCATGCATGATCTTCTGGGAAGTTCAGTATGCAAATTGGAAATGGTACAATACCTCTACAGAGCCACCTATTAGAAGGTAGCATTACTATAGTTCAATGTTTAACAGGCCTTATAACAAGGAAAAGATAACCATGTACAAACAGCTATTTGGGTGCTTTAACCCCTCATCAGTGTAATTTTTGTAATTTGAGTAATTTTTGCAAGTGGTTTTTAAAGTGATTTTGTAATTGCAGCAAAACCACAGCATTTTTGTAAACACCACCATAGTTTTGCCAAGATTACAAAAATTGCAGCAAAATACTTCCCAAAAATGTCACATTTAACTATATACTCAGAGAGAATGCAAAGAGTCATGAGAAATTCAAACTCAATTAATTCCACTACAGAACACTCCTTATGGTAGTCTATAGTCTGTTGTAAAACAGTTTGTAACCTTTTAATGAGCTATGGAAAATTAGCTAGAGTTCAGCTTCCTGCTCTGAATAATGTCTACGTGCAGTAGGAGCTATAAACCTGACCATAGACATGCAATGTCTATCAGCTCAATGATACCTCAAAAATGCACTTAAAGAAAACATGCATTTCAATGGAGGTGGTAGATAAACTTCTACTAGACTCCTCTGACTCTGCTTATCTCGAGGAAAACAATATGTGGACAATTCAAGTTTCCTAAACTAGATGCACTCTACAGAGAATCTAGTGTTCAGATAAAAGGGCAAAAGGCTAGACTTACACAGACTTGGACCCCTGCAACCTGCCAGGCACAGGAGGTCTGCTACCCGGGTGAGCTCGCCTGATGCACCCACGCCTGAGCTATGCCAGAGACTGGTGTCACAGCTGCTACCCTATCAAGGGAAGGACCCCATCCTGCTGTGGATCATTATCCACCCTGCAAACAAAGTGGCCTGGGCAGCTATACCCCCAGGGTTGCGTCCCTTCATCAGGTCCTCAAAGTCCAACCATGGGGTGCGGATCTGGTTCCATTCCAAGGAATGTCTCCATTTGTGGAGGAAACTGCATCCTCCTCTATCTAAACCAACCTTGCCAGAGGAACCTTGTCCCAAGGGTGCTGTTACTCCTATGAAAACTGTGAACCAGCATCACCAGGACTAGGACAGCCCTACTTCTATTGCCTCCTTGGGGTCAGCTCATGAAGCAGCCTACCAAGCCCCACAGGCTGGACCACAGAGTCCGAGGAGAAGATCTATGTGTCGCAAATGGTCCGGCGGCATGCTAACTGTTTTCAGCATTAGGTATGGACTCTTTACGTAAGAGACAATTGCTATTTTCCCCTGTTTAAGCCCCTATTTATAAAAAGGACTACAAGGTTATTTACCATGTCTGCTTTTGCTGCTATTATTGTTTTTCACATTGAAAAGTTATATTCTTATTATGCAACGTTTTATTGTTTAAGAAAATGTGCAGGATATGCTTATTACGGTTTTATAGTAAAGCTCCTTAATAATCACTGCTCCCGCTGGAATGTGCACATGTGTGAATGGTGTAAAAGATTTATGTGTATCGCTGGAGGTCTATGTTCCCCATGTTGCATACAGTGTCTGTCCTCCGTCCTAGTCTGTACCAGTAGGTGGGGTATCCCTTTCACCTTCTCATTAGTCACAGACAGGGGTATTGACTCAAGCTACCACCTGTTCCGTAGTCTCTTGTGCCTTTTTTCAGAGAGAGTAATGGTCATTCCATTCATTTCTTATTTTTCCTGCCAGTTACCCTTTTTCTATTCTGCAGTTTAGCAACAGTGGTATTCTCACTTTTAGAGGAAGTGAAGTTCATTCCACTTGCCTCATATTGTTTGTCTTTGGGGAAAAGAGTCATGTAATTGCCCCATAGCTATACTAGAGTATCCTGAATTCTGTTCAGCCTAGTAGAAAATTTCTCAAATATACTTGCAAGTCATAATTTTATACCCGCTGTCATAAAGAAAAAGCTATACTTGGAAAGTGATGTTTTATGGTAGTCTAAGTACACCAAAAATTGGTTAATCCTTTATATAGGTAACCAGGGGGAGGAGTTGTGTTTACAGGTTTTGCCTTGTACACTCCACTACTGCGCAGAGATCCTAAAGGTGAAATGGGAGTAGAACACTAAGATAGTTTGTCTCCGGAAAATACACTCTGTTTTAGAGGTGCCAAGGTCGGCTTATTTTAAGTAGGGGTGAACTGTAGTGGCCCAGAACGTCTATTCTTGGCCCCTCCATAAATGTCATGCATGTAATGTCTTGTGTAGATTCACTGTGCAGAAACTGTCTTGTCATTTGCTATGTGTATTGCACAGCTGCAGTGGATGAAGAGTTAATGTCTGTGAATGTATCTATCTCATGTCATGTGGTATGTGTGGAGTGTATAAATATGAGTGATTGAGTGTGATAAGGAGTTGTTCTTCAGAGATTGTTCATTAGTAGTTCTTCTTCAGACATTGGTCATCAGGATTGCTTCTGAGTGCCAGCCACATGGGGGTACCTTCAACCCTCATGTGGTGAAGAGAATGGAAGAGAAAGAAAGGTATCTTCAGGACATCAATGTAAAGAGCCAGTAGTGATTGAGGAGAGAGTGAGAGAGAGAGAGAGAGAGAGAGAGAGTACAAAGGCGAGCCCAGACTGCCATGCAGAGGTACTGTGTGATTATCTCTGGAGAGTCTGCCCCTTCCCTTTTTCCAGGAGCGGTCTCAGACAGATAACTAGGACTGTCAGGCCGGTGTCATCCTGAGTATACCCCTTCCAGGAGTGGTTCTGTACAAGTCCTAAGGATTGTAGGACCAGCATCATCTGGAGTTCCTACCAGACCGTCTTTCTCTGTATTGCATGCATTGGTGTATTACTGTACCTTGTGAAGTGTTCCAGCTACTAAAGTTTTCCCAAGCCCTGACCATTCCAGGGACTGAGGTACTAAAATGTTAACAGCATGTGGACTCTGCTTATTACCACCGATGTCCTATACCAGTGGGAAAGGAACGGTTGCATCACCCGTGACAACCTAAAAATTTCAGTAAATGTTTATTGGCCATCCCTATCCTAGGGGTGTCCGGAAGCGGCCTGGTGGCACTTGGGCTGAGGTCATGTGAAGCCCTCCAGGAAGGAGGCTGGTGAGTGCCGCCATGACCTGTGACAGTTTTACCCTCCCAGTTCCTCTGCGTGGGCCTCGTGTCCCGAGTAGACCCTCTGGGTCACTACAAACCTGTCATCAACAATACGCATCATAGACTAAGTTGTGTTGCTTATAGTTTAGATGAGTCTGGGGAGAATCCTTTTAATATCCACCTAGTCCCCTGTTCCTATGATGTCCCACAGCACTTTTTCAGAGGGATGTGCTTTTCTGTTTCAAGAAATTTGGATGGTGATAGCCACTGGACTGGACAGGGATTGAAATTTACCCCAGTATTTGAAAGCACACAGGCTTATTTAATTTGTTGTGAATGTAAAATATTTTTGTTCACAGAAGATCCTGGCTGTTTAACCCCTTAGATACACGTGGTCAATTGTGACCGCTGCATCTAAGTAGTTAGACACAGAAAGGGGCCTCCCACTATGACTCCATCAGCCTACAGTAAAATGATATTGGGGTGCTGATTCCTAGTCTTCGCATCAGGGGTCTAATGAATGCCCTCTAGAATTGCAGTCCTTTCCAACCTATTAGGCAAATTACACTGCAATACAGAAGTAAATGAAAATAATAAAAGGTTTTTATTTTGTAAAAGTAGTAAAATGTAGCAGAAACTATATACATTTGGTATTGCTGTAATAGTACTGACCCTCAGAATAAAGTTAATGTATTACTTTTATTGAGCAGTAAATACCATAACAATAAGACTCAGCAAGAATTCCAAAACATTGCTCAATTGCTGCTTTTTCAACTTAAATGCAATACATCCCGTCAGGTCCTGAATATTTGGGCAGTAAATTATGTGGAAGCACATCGATGCTTCATTCACTTCAATGGGACTGCTGGAGATAGTCGAGTTCAAGGGCTCAGCTATACCGGTGGTCCTACTGAAGTGACTGTAGTAGAAACATGCATGTGTATCTTCTGCTGCCCATATTCTAGGAAGCGCCAAGGCTAAACTCTCAATATTGGGGGGGTCCCAGTGGTTGAACTCCCACTGATCAACAACTTATTCCCGATCCTGTGAATAAGGGATAATTTGCTCTACTGGGAATACCCCTTTAACCCTTTTGGGACATGGCCTATTTTAGGCTTAAGGATGTAACGATTTTGGGGGGGATTTTCATTTCCACTTTTCAAAAGCCATAACTTTTTAATTTTTCCGTCGATACGGCCGTATGAGTACTTTTTTTTGCATGACAAACTATAGTTTTTATTGGTACCATTTTTGGGTACATATACTGTATTGTAAAAGTTTTATTTATTTTTTTGAGAGCAGGGAGAAAACACATCTATTCTGCCATTGTTTTTTTAACTTTTTTTTTACAGCGTCAATCATACAGCATAAATAACACAATACATTTTTTTTTGCAGGTCGATATGATTACGACGATACCAAAAATATTATCTTTTTTTAGTTTTTTCCCTTTTTGCACAATAAAAACCCTTTTTTTGGAAATTATAATTATTTTTACATCACTGCATTCAAAGTCCCATACCTTTTTTTTATTTCTCCATGGACGGAGCTTTTATTTGGGATACATTAGACTTTTTTGATTGCTTTTATTGCACTTTTTGGCTGTGCAGGATAAATTTTCTTACACTCTTTATGTCCCTAAAGATAACTTGAGGCATGACAGCTATGATCGCTATGATAAGGCATTGCAGGACTTCTGTCCTGCAATGTCTTATCGCTTCTAATAGCAATCATAAACATTGGCAAGTCGAAACGCCTGTATCTGGCACCCTGTTGCAATAGCAACCCGTCAGCCCTACGCAATTACATGACATCTACATAGATCAAGGCATGTAGGGGGTTAACAGCAGGGGTTGCTGTCCTAATGTACCCCCAATGTTGCAGGGGGAGGCTGGCTATCAGCAACAGCCGGCTCCCGCTGTGCGATCGCACTGGTTCACTTCTGATCCTGCACCATCCACAGGGCGTAAGCTTACATCCTATTATGTTAAGTACCCTGCAGTCAGGGTGTAAGCTTTCGCCCTGTGATGTTAAGGGCCACCAAAAGAGCAAGAAAAGTTAATTCAAAAAATATATATAATCCTAGCAGGAAGGACGGCCCCCGAAGAGTTTTTGAAAGCCCATATAACAGTTATTCCTAAACCAAATAAAGACCGCACCTCACCCAAACACTACAGACCAATCTCACTCCTAAACCTAGACTACAAGATCCTGACCAGTATTCTAGCTAACCGTTTAAATGCCTTCCTTCCCACACTGACCCACAAAGATCAGGTTGGCTTTATCCCCTCCCGACAGGCATCAGCCAACATCAGAAAAGTCTTCAACGTTATCCATGTCTCAAAAATCTACAAAACCCTGCTAATAACCGTGGCCCTTGATATTGAAAAAGCCTTTGACAACCTCTCGTAGGACTATTTTTTCGCAGTTCTAGAGAAGGTAGGCGTCCAGGGAAGTTTCATCACAGGGCTGCGTTCCCTCTACTCAACCCCCCTCAGCGGAACTAAAAATCCCCTCCTCAGTAGCCAATAAAATATATGTTCAAAGAGGAAAACGACAAGGATTCCCCCTGTCCCCGGCCCTTTTTGCATTGGCGATGGAACCTCTTGCCCAGGCCATTAGAAAAAACTCGAACATCTCAGGAGTTGTGGTGGGGGACAAACAATAGAAAACTAGTCTCTTTGCGGACGATATTCTCCTCACCTTATCTAGACCCCTTACCTCTTTACCGAATCTAATATCTACCCTAGATGCATTTGCAGAAGTCTCAGTCTTGGTAGCTAACATGGACAAAACGAAGGCCCTCTTCTAGGGAATTTCATGTGCAGATCAAATATTAGAAGGCAAACAGGGTGGGGCAACATAGGGAGGGGCAGGGGACTAGACTTCAAAGCCTGTCCACATTATATTACTTACCTGGGTATTAAACTCACTCCCTATATAGATGTACTATATAAATGGAACTACCCACCCTTATTTTCCTCTCTAAAAGCAGAATTGAAAAAATGGAGCCAGCCCTCCCTCTCATGAATAGGTCGTATTAACTCGGTCAAGATGACAACTCTGCCCCGTCTCTTATATCTATTTAGATGTCTCCCTATAGATGTTTCTACAAAAGACATGCAAGAAATGCAGAAATCTATTTTCCAATTTATATGGGGAAATAAGAGACCCAGAATTAAACAAAAAGTGATGCATTATCATAAAAGAGTCGGGGGCCTGTCAGTTCCTAACCTGAAAAATATTACTTAGCAGCCTAACTATCGCAAATCCACTTATCTTCGCAGGTACGGGAAGAACCCTTTGGGTTGACCTGGAGGCTTCTCTTTTAGCTCCGATGGACCTTGGAGCGCTGTTCTGGGACAAAAACTGGAAATTTACAGATACCCACCACTTATCCCCACTAACCCACCACCAGTTTCTGATATGGAGGAAAAACAGATTCAAATATGTCATGATGTTGCCTATCTCCCCACTGCTACCTGTTCTCCCAAACCAGGCATTCCTCCTGAGCTTACAGGATGAAAGGTTCCTGTGGTGGAGAAATAGGCGCATCACGGTTCTTTATCACTTTATGCCACACGGCAAACGCCTTACCTCGCAACAGCTGATCGAGAAATACTCAGTCCTGGATCACTTATGGCTAGAAATGAGGCAAATCTATAGTTTCCTTCACTCCCTGCTAGGCGCCACTGGCCCCACTGTCACTCCCACAGCCTTTGAAAGGTCCTGCATCTGGTCCCACTTCAACCAGACATGATATCTTCACTATATGCCAGCATGAATAAACCCCTATCAGAAACCAAACTCCCTTTCATGACTTGCTGGGAATCGGACCTCGGCATCTCCCTTTCTTTACCCCGATGGCAGCACTGCTGTACTTTCATCTCAAAAGGTAGCCATCAAGTAGCTCTTATTGAATCCTCGCTAAAGATATTACATAGGTCCTATCTAGTCCCCTCCACGATCCACAAATATTCCCCATCTACATCCCCGAACTGTTTCAGGGGCTGTGACAGCCTGGGCTCGATGGCCCACACATGGTGGACCTGCCCGTTGGTTAAGACACTTTGGAGTCGAGTGACCAGACTTATTTTTGGAGTTCTGGGCAGAACATTCCCCCTTATCCCCATCTGCTTGCCTCCTGGCCGACAAGCCCTTGAGTTTCAATTACCAGCAACATAAGCTTTCACAGCATATTTGCATGGTGACTAAAATTTATATTGCTTCTCAGTGGTTGTCATCCACTCTCTCTTTGGACCCTATCATAGCAAGAGTATCGAGACTGATGTTATATTAAAAATGTCGGCCATGAGGGGAGACAGTATGGAACTGTTCCTCAAGACTTGGAAGCCTTGGGCCGATCATCTAGACACACCGGGCATCTCCAGGCCTCTTAGCTCGTAAGGCGTCGGTCCGGGATTGGTGACCGGCTACCACTGGCGCCCTGGCAGTGGGGGGTGAGAGGCAGATCAGACTATATGACGAAGCAACAGCGTTGGAGGGGCTGTGGGTTGGGCTGAATGTTTGGGGGTGCAGGGGCGAGGGAGGAGAGGGTCGACAAGGACTTCACACAACACATACTTCACGTGGGGGGAGGAGAGGAGAGGGGAGGATTCAGGGTTTGATGACTAGCTTCATGGAACTCAACAGAGTGTGTGGAATCTTAGTTGTTCATTTATCTGTTTTCTATGCCCCCTGCGTGGGGAACTCAGTAAAACAGCTTTTTATGTTTTATTACAAAATCTCGATAAAATATTTTGGGGAAAAAAAATAAATAAATATATATATATGCATATACATACATCAAAGACAGTAATATAAGACAACTTTAATAACACAATAAGCTCAGTTACAGCAGCTTAGCTCTATCTCACCATATAATAGTCAGATACTGGTTCTACACAGTGAGGGCTTATTTACACGAGCGTATATCGATCGGTGTTTTCACGGCTGGCTGATATGCGCTTCTATCTATGCAGTTCCCCCCTTCCCTTACCCTCACCGGCTCTCTGTCTCTCTCCTCCACTCTGGCATTTCCAATGGGAGGGGGTGGAGCTAAGCTCCATTTTGTCCTGCCCACTCCAATTGCTGGCTATGGACAAGGAGCGGGGAGGGGTGGGAGCTTAGCTCCACCCTCGTCCTGCCCACTTCCATTGCAAATGGCTCGGAGGGGAGAAGAGAGACAGAGAGCTGGTGAGGGACTGCTCAGATGGAAGCGTATATCGGCCGGCCGATATACGGTCGTGTAAATAAGCCCTAATAGTGATTACAGTGTGATTACTTCCAGTGATCACTGGTGATGTCTTCTATAGTTGGAGTCATCCACTTTTGTCTGGCTTCATCCAGGCATGTATAGGCACAGACTTCCTGTCCTGCTACCCTAACATCCTATACACAGTAATACCCTCTTTGTGCCCCCACACAGACTAATAATGTCCTCTCTGTACCTGTAAACATATGCTCTTTAATAGTGACCCCATGTTCAAAAATAGTAATAGTCTCCACATTCAGGAATAGGGCCCCACATTTAGTAATATGCGTTCCCGTGTTCAGAGCGTACTCCTCTGTGTCCCAACATTCAGTAATAGTGCCCCTTTGTGCTCCATGTAGAGTGAGAGCCACCATGTTCATATAGTGCCCCCTCTGCACTCCCACATTCAGACAGTGCCCCCTCTATGCCCCCATGTTCAGATAATGCCTCCTCTGTGCCTCCATGTTTATACAGTGCCTCCACATTTAGATTGTGCCTCCTCTGTGACCCTTATTCAGATGGTGCTTCCTTTGTGCCTCCACATTTAGACAGTGCCCCCTCTGTACCTCCATATTCAGATAGTGACCTCTCTGTGTACGCACATTTAAATAGTGTCCCCTCTATCATCTCAAGTTCAGACAGTGCCCCCTTTGCTTCCCCACATTCAGAAAGTGCCCCTACACTAAAGATAGTGCCCCCTCTATGCTGATCACAGTAACAGCAACACCAGTTAATAGTCTTACATAGTCCGCCAACCAGCATCCTCTGTATCTTGAATGCTTCTCCCCTCTCTCCTATGCTCCAGTTCTTAGAAAAACTAAGGAAAAATGGTGAAGAGGTTGGTTGAGGCAAGAGCCATCAGCCATCTTGGGAGAAACCTGACCTCCTGGGGGAATTATCTTGTGTTGCACAGTCCTCTGGGTCCCAGAGCGAGACGGCTTTTCTTCTTAAGAAAGTACTACATTGTTGATTTGGTCACACCTAATGTTTCTGCTCTTATATTCTCCATCCTATTGATGGCCTCCTTCATCTACATTGACACCTTTTTGGATCACATATAGAGAGTTCCCATGAACGACTGCCAAATGCAAATTGAACACTTGGAATCAACTCCAGGCCTTTTATTTTCTTAATTTGTCATTAAATAGTGAGAGAACAGGCGGCACTGAACCATAAAACTGCTCATCAGTCAATTGTCCAATTACTTTTGAGCCTGTAAAAATGGAGGGACTATGTAACAAATGGCTGTAATTCTATAACAGTTAATGCTAATTTCACACAAGCGTATTATGAATGTATTTATATGCCCATAATACGGATGAGTGTTCCGGCCCACTGACCTGAACCAGGAGAATCATTGATCTCTATGATGTTCTGGGTTCGGGTCAGAAGACCTCTGAGTGGGCCAGGGTAGTAGTCCATACTATGGGAGCATAAATGAGCTCCCTTGAGTGAAGCTAGCCTAGTGCAATATTTTTTGTTAAAGGGCTTATCTCAGTCAAGATCTTAACTTATCCCCTATCCTCGGGATAGTGGATAAGTCACTGGCGTAACTATAGGGGATGTGGTTGCACCCAGGCCCAGGAACCTTAGGGGCCCTATAAGGCCTCTCCATATAAGGAGCCCAGTACAATGAATAAAGCATTATAGTTGGGGGCCCTGTTACAGATTTTGCATTGGGGTCAAGAAGCTTCAAGTTACATAAGTGTCATAAGTGTCACAAGTGGCATAAGTGTCTGACTTGTGAGGGGAAACTGCTGCGACCTCCAAACATGAGGATGGAGATCCTGTGGCCCTCAATCCCCATATGAATGAAGCAGCCATCAAGTGTAGTGCTTGGCAATATCCTGCAGTCTAATAGACATTCATGGAGTAGCAGCAAGCATGCTTGTCTGCTTTTTTTACAGGCGAGCACTGGACCCCCCCGTTCTCGTTATCGGTGCACATCCTAGTGGTTGGACTTCCAGCAATCACTTATTCCCTCTCAAGATAAAATCTTGGGATAGCCTCTTTAAATGGATTGTACCAAGATAGACTTGTATCACCTATCCATTAGATAGGTGATAAAAGTCTGCTAAATGGGGTTTCACCACCGAGACTCCCACTGATCCTGAGAATGGAGGTCTTGTGTCGCACTGTTCTGTCACTATGGGGATGCTTGTCTCACTCTCACTGATGTCAGATTGAGTGTAATGATGACTGCCCATGCATGGCTGCCACTCCATTAATTTCAGTGGGGCTGACAGAAATAGCCAAACACTTGTTTTTGGCTATCTCCAGCAGTCCCATTGAATAAAAATGGAGTTGCAACACGCATGTGCAGCCATTGCTCCATACATTCTCCTCCTCACTGCCAGGGATGCAACAAGCCTGCAGTGAGAAAGAGAGGGGAACATGGGATCCCTGTTCTTAGGATCAGTGAGGGTCTCAGCAGTGAAAACCCCACTGCTCAGACTTCTATCACTATCCTGTGGATAGGTGACAAAAGTCTATCTTAGAACAACCCCTTTAAACCCCTTGAATTAAAGGGGTTTTCCAGGTAATTTTTATTAATGACCTATCCTCAGCTTACTGAAGTAAGCAGCAGAGGTAATTGCTGAACTACTCACCGTAATCTTTGAAAAATTCTGGAGAACAGGAGAAGTCATAGAAAATTGGAAAAGGGCAAATATTGTCACTATCTTCAAAAAAGTGAAGAAGGTGGATCCAGGAAACTACAGGCCTGTGAGCCTGACTTCTGTGCCGGGAAAGATCTTTGAACAAATTATTAAACTGTATGTATGCAAGTACTTGAATGAGAATGGAGTAATTAACCAGAGCCAGCATGGGTTTGTAACAAACAAGTCATGCCAGACAAATCTAATTTCCTTCTACGACAGAATCACCGACTGGGTTGATCAGGGAAATGCGGTAGATATAGAATATCTTGACTTTGGTAAAGCATTTGACAAAGTATCTCATACCATCCTTATTGAACAAAATGACGAAATAGGTGGATTTACAACTGGCTGAGTGATGGCACTCAAAGAGAGGTCATAAATGGCTGCACATCCAAGTGGAAGAATGTATCAAGTGGGGTACCACAAGGCTCTGTCCTAGGCCCGGTGTTGTTCAACATTTTTATAAATGATTTAAGGAGAGAATTGATCAAATTTGCAGACGACACAAAGCTAGGAGGGATAGTCAACACTAGGGAAGAGAGAGGGGATTCAAAAAGATCTGGACAAACTTGAAGAGTGGGCGGCGACTAACAGAATGGTATTTAACAATAAGAAATGTAAAGTACTACATCTCCTTCAATAGAAGTCTTCAAACAGAGGCTGGAGAGACATCTGGCTGGGATGATTACTGAATCCTGCATTGCGCAGGGGGTTGGACCCGATGACCATAGGCATACCACTAGGGGTCGCCATTACGAACCAGCCCCTGTGCAGGCGTGTGATTGGTGCAGCCGACTGCGTGGCTGTTGAAGGAGGGGAGGCGGGGATGCTGACGCAGCAGGACATAGCCGGATGATGATGTCATCATCCTATCATCCTGCTGCTCTCAGAGACTAAGTGCACTACTCTCCTAATGCTGCGCCTGGGCACTAGTGAACAACAGTCTGTTAGAGAGGTACAAAGCAGCGGTCCGGTTCTGCAGTAACTGCTTCCATTTCAAGTGCGCTGGTCTCATGGCTGTGTGCTCCCTGTTTTTGTGCATTGTGAAGAGAAAAAAAGTCACCCCCCAAGGCTAAATACACTCAGGCTAAAAAAATCCTCCTACGAGGAGCTGTCGAAATGGGATAAAACGTTCTCTGTGTCACTGTACCATTGATATAAGTAAGTGATTACAGTATCAGAGCAAAAGAATAATTTGTTGCGGAGAAATGAATACTTGTGGGGCGGCTCTAGTACCCTGTTTTACCGCCTCTAGTTTGGATGCAAGATGTGATACGTGGGCATGGAGGCTCTAGTACCCTGTTGTATCACCTCTAACTCAGATATGATATGCGATACGGGCGGCATAAAGGCTCTAGTACCCTGTTGTACCACCTCTAGCTTGGATGCAAGATGTGATTAGATATTTTAAATACTGCATGCAGTATTGAGATTCAAAAATGCAACCAAAAACATGAACACAGCTTAAGGGGCTACAAACACATTTTCGTGTATCCAGGGTCTAAATGAGTAGTCCCAATGAAAGCTTATGCCAAGGGGCTTGATCATAAATGTAAATTCATTTTGCAGCTGTACACAGCACAGTTTAGGTATGGGTACGGGTACAAGTGTGGCCCACGAGCTGAACTTTTGCACCCGGGCTCCTGAGCCTTTAGTTACGCCCCTGCTAATGACCCTGGAGGTCCCTTCAAACTCTACAATTCTAAATCATCAATAGTTGATCATCTGGCGACCGTTGCTCAAAACCCCAACAGACCAGCTGTTCCGATGCCTGCTATCACTGACATATTTTGGGATCCAAGGATCCGGATCCCTATTGTGGCGTGCACAAGGTTGGTCCCACCCTGTGGGTAAAGTGGAAGAGTGCTATCCTGAATTGTACTATACACAGTGCTATCACTGACATTACACAAAGGGTACGGCGGCGTGGACCCCTATGTAGTAGTCTGCGCTAGTAATTGCAGACACAGCTGTCATTGATTTCAATTGGACCTGCAATTACCAATGCCAACCACTATACAGGGAGCAATATGCTTCAGCTCTGTACCCTGTGTTTTTTGCCAGGGCACCGAAACAGCTGATTGGTTGGGGAGCTAACCTAAGCCGATCAACCCTATTGATGACCTAGGTCATCAATAAAAAATAGCTTGGAAAACACCATTCAAGCTGCCGGTCTACATTCAATTATATATTGACAGCTACTTTCAACAGAACAGAACAAAGTTCATCTGATCGAATGCTCCGAGTATAACCCCGTCCTGATCCTCTGAGGACACAGCCACTGTGATGCCGGGAGAGAAGTTCTAGATCGCGGAAGAGGAGCGGCCTGCGTCCTCTATACTCCTCCTTGTCCTTTTAAATTCTTAGCGCCTGCGCAGTGCGGCCAAATCGGGACTTAGTTGTTACACAATCTGCTGAGCGTCTCTGCCCACTCTCATTTTGCTTTTGCTTCTCCTGGCTGTGCCCGGCTCCTTCCCCCCAGCCGCACAATACAAGCACACAGCGCCCAGCAGCCGTCCTCCTGCCCAGCCGCCTCTGTGTGCTCCCCAACCGGCACGAGAGCCCCGCTCCCAGCAGCCCCCCATTCATTCAGTGCCCCCTCCTGTACTTGGCGAGCCATGAGTGGGGATAACAGTCAGAACGACTCACAGGTAAGTGCCCCCACCCCGCATGGCAGTGCCCCAACCACATGGCTGGTCGCTGGCTGAGGCAGATGCCCCCTGGGGTGCCCCCAGATTCCTGCGCAGTCCGATCTGTGACCCTGTGCACTTACAGGAATAGTTGTCTCCCCTTCCGTTCACTTCTGCTGCCCCTGAATGATACAATGTAACTCCCTGACTGCTGTATCCCATATACTGCGGCTGCTATGGGGAACCCCATCCTATTACTGGGGCTTTAAACTTTGTGGCTCCCCACGCCATGAGCTGTAGGCTGGTAGAGGGGGCACCCCACTCCTTAGTATAGTGACTAGTACCCTCTGGGGTGGCACTGCTGGGTAGAGATGCCCATCTTTATCATGTAATACCCGTTTTTTGCCAGCTCAGCCCTTGATTTGTCTTCTTGTTCCCCTTCTTTTCCCTAGATTGACTCGAATTTTCGGGCGAACGGTGAGTAATCGGGGTCCCCCCTTGTGGTATCGGGGTGTGGGTACAATGTGGGGTGTCGTGAGTGTGTCTTGGCGGGTGTGGGCCCCTGTTTTCCCCTCCAGTCTCTCCCTTCCCCCTCCTTCTCACTCTCCTTCCTCCTCTAGAAAGGGCAGACATGGCGTCCAGAGACTAAGTCCCGTCTCCTCGCTCACCGGCTCCTTTGTTCACCTCTAGCCCCTCACATCTCGCCCATCCGGGCTCCTATCTGCCAATAAAGACGATATTCTGCTTCAGCCCGAGCCGTACTCCCCGTTCCCCGCCTCCCCGGCCTCCTCAGGCCTCGTTCCCCATGTGTTTTTCCCGTGTGAAAGTCAGCAATCAGTCGGTGGGGACTTAGTCTCTGCGCCATTTTCTTTTTCTCTGCCTGTCTGTGAGGGAGGCTCGGGCCTGGGCTGCGGGGTTGACATGGCTGCTGCTTCTGACAGAAAGCACGGCCCAGCTTGGAGGAAGGCACCGTTCTCCTCCCTGCCAGCTCGTTTTTTTAGGTCATTTTGTGTAAATTACGGCTATTAACAGTCCATGTGTGTCTCCAGCTGTTGTGGCACTACAAGCCCCAGCATCTCCTCACCCACAACCCCCTGCAAATAAAGGACTTTATAGGCACATTATTCATGCAGAATAGGTCAGATTTTGAGAAAAAACGGAGGAAAATAGTTGATATTAACAGCTTTTTCAAACTCCTGAACGGCAACTTTTTGTCTATTGAAATTTTGCGTACGGCGGCGAGGCGGTATAAGTAGGCAGAGGGGCGTTCGGGAAAGCTGGGTGCGGTAATGGCGGTCAGCTGTCACCCGGCTGTTCCAGAAAGAGGTTTCTGTCAGAAACGTATTTACAGGGGACTTTTATTTTATTGAAGGGACTGATTGTAGGTCACAAAATGGAGGCTCGTCGGAATTTACCAAAACTGCACGTGATAATGACTCGCAGGTGTCGTTAGTAATTATACGTTACCGTGTGTGGAGGTAGTGATGAACGCCGTAGTCACCGCTGGACGGGCACAGTCACACTCTGTGCGTATGTAGGTGTAATATATATATTACACTCTGAGATACAGATTACCAGAAATGGCGCAGCTGCGCTATTTCATACTAAGAAGGTTCAGCCAGAAGTTAGATGCGGGCGTGAGCGCAGTCTTAATGACAGTCGGGTGAACGATGGCACCAGCGCAGATGTCACCGCTAAGGTCGTTCACACTCGTGCAGAGCGTTTAGACTGACAGACCACCGCTGGACCGCGGGCTTCTCGCTAATATGTGAAGCGGGGAGCGTTCACACGGGACAAGCCCGCGACCCAGCCATGCTTTTTAAGCTGACTGAAAGTCTGCAATTAAAACCCGTGAAGTAAAAGTGCGACTTTTGCGTTGATGCTGCACAATTATCGCTCAAATCCACTTGTTTGAACGAATTTTGAGCGATCATCTTCTGTGTAAATGGCGCGTAACCTAAGGGTGCTTTTAGACGGAAGGAAGCAAGCTAAAGGGAATGGTATTCATTCGGTCTTAACGCGAGTGAACGGCGAACGAGTCGTTCGCTTTTTGCTCGTCACTTGTTTTACGTAGGCGTAAACAATCATGGTCGACTCGTTTACTTATCGGTCACTTTACACAGCGCTCATTCAATCTTCCACATTTGCTTAGAAAGCGAATGTGAATGAGCCAACAATGCCTCTGCCAATCTAAACGGGCTGCACGAGTGCGAACGAGCTAGCGGTGGCGGCAGTCGCCCGTTCAGATGATGATCGGCTAGTCTAAAAGGACCGGAAGTGGATGTAGGCTCCGAGCGGCGGGCGTTCAGTTGGGGTGTCGGTGGCCGTAGCGAGGGCTCCTTACAAATCTGCACGTTACGGGGTCCGTAAAAATAAATGTGGCGTCCATGTTGGATCTGCTCCTGGCTTGCATTTTGTTAAATAGCGATGCAGGCAGGTCCTGGGCCGGCTTCACACGACCGTAAAAATCGTGTGAGATTTCTGCGATGTGAGACGCACGAACATGCAGCCGGCGGATGCGCTTGGGAAGTCGACGATGTGCCACGCACATGCGCCATGCCTTACCGCTGCATGGATGCAGTGACAGCTGCGGACATGCCACGGATCCGGGCGGCTTCCCTTGGTTTCAATTGGAGCCATCTGTGCGGGAAAAGCGCATAAAAATGGAGCATAAGTCTATTTATGCCGTGGACACGAGGCCTTGGGTGGATTTCCCGACTTGGCAAAAAACGCAGCTTTTTCGCCAGAGACCATCAAAATCTGCACCATCTGTGTGGAATTTTTTGACTGAAAATCGGCGGCCCTTCCGTAGCTGACTTCCGAAGTGTTCGCGCTCTCGGCCCTTCCTTCATCCGGCGGCCTTTAGTGAGTGCAGCCCCGCTGATCAGCTGATGCGGAAGTGGTATCACCTGACCAGCGCCAATGCGATCATTAGATGCCACCGAGTGGAGGAGTGCCAAGAACTAGAAGGTGGTGAGCGGGAGCGAGGGATCTGAGATGGTATGTAAGGCTGCAAGAAGACGCGTGTGCAGCCTATTAACCCCTGATATTCATCCGTATTCCACAGCACTTGCGCTACGTGTAAACCTACCCTTAGGCTGGGTTCACACGGAACTGAAATCTCACAGAAATGCCACAAGATTTCCGTGTGAGAAATGCGGCTTTCCGCTGTGGGTTTTGAAGCTGCTTCACCGCCTGCATTCCGCTGTGGCCATGTTTCCCCATAGAGAGGACAGAGGCCGCCGCGGAAATGGGGAAAGAATTGACATGCTGCGTCTTTGAATTCCGCGCTGCACATCGATTTCAGCACGGCTTGACCGCAGCGTGTGGACGAGAGTTTTGCAAGTCTTGTCTACTTTGCTGGCTAATCCCGGGATGAAAAGCCACGCAAATGTTCCGCGGCAATTACACCCCATGTGATCCCAGCCGGACGGTCTCGTGATTTCTTTCCAGTCCGGCACTGGAAGCATTTAATGCCGGCGTAGTTCTGGATTGAGTTGCGGGATGCGAGACGAACTCTAGATCTGTGTGGCGTCGCCTGCAGGAGTGTTCTCATGCTCGATCTGCAGAAATGGCTGGCCTGTAGAGCGACCGGTGAGGTTGTAGAAGGGCCTGGTCAGATTCCTTTTAGAGCCCCGGTCTTCAATTGTACTTAAAAATCTAGAGGACAGCTGGACAGAGAGTGGAAGCAACCCCCATTATATAGTCATTGGGGTCTCTTGTTTGGTTCCGGCATAAGGTAATCCCTTTGGCCAGTAGGTGCAACTTTCCTGCTCCTATGGACAGCTGAGCCCGAGGTGGGGCCTCCCTGTAGTAGTTGGGTTGGGAATCGGGCTGTTTCTACAATTGACTCATCGACTATCCATAGGTTAGCTGATGAGTCTGATTGGTGGTGGTCCCATCACAGATGATGCAAACGGGGGTCCTGTGTCACAGTCCTTCTCACTGCACCCGCTGAACGGAGAGCTTGCGCATGGCTTTCGCTAGTAGTCCCATTGAAATAGATGGAGTAACAATCCACTTGTTTGGCTGCTACTGCTCTATTCAAACTTCTCACTGCAGGGGGCAGTAAGGAGAGGAAGATATGGGACCCCATAGTCATGGCCTAGCATTGGGACAACCATAATCAGATTTATCACCTAGCCTGTGGATAGGAGAGTTGTCTTGTGGGAATACCCCTTTAACTATCCCTTTTGCTGCACCACGAGAGGTTTGCTTCCTGCCCGGGGTGCTTCCATGTTGTCGTCTGACGGCACACGCCATGGTACACGGTTTTCTAGACTATTGGAATAATTTCTTTCTATTATAAATGGGTATTTATGGGGAAAATGGCTTTTCAGAAGTTGGTGGCTTTCAGTAAACTTGCTGCCGAGCCTCCATGTTTGTTAGGAGCAGATGGTAGCGGAGGGGGTATTGGCTGGAGCAGAGCAGTCTTCTTGATCTAAGGGGCCGTTTGACCAAACGGTTATTGTTTGAATGAGCCAATGACGCTCGTTCGCTCTTGTGCAGTCTGTTTAGACAGGCAGATACATCGTAGGCTTGCTCAAATGAGAAATCATTCCCATTCACTGTAAAAGTGAATGAGAGGGACTGCCTATTTACTCTGAATGTAGGCGGGTGGCCTCCATTTAATGAGCAATTATCGCTCCTATATGAAAGCACAGGCGCCATAATTGTTGGGACAGCTGAAGCATCTGGCAGTAGTCCCATAGTAAAGTACCCTTAGGATAAGGAACTTTAGATATTTGTGCACATCTTAAAGGGTCTTTTTGGCTATCAGGGTAGGTCATTAATAGCTGATCAGCTTTAGCCCGTCATTTGGGACCCCGAACTATCAGCTGTATGGACACCGCAATGCAGGGTGCGGAAACAGATTGCGCCGACCCCTGTGTAGTGGCTGGTAATGGTAATTGCAGGTGCAGCTCCCATTGAAATCAATAAGAGCTTCGTCTGCAATTCCCGGCACGGACCCCTATATGGGTCAGCGGGATCTAGTTCCAAGCGGGAGACTAGCTCATCAATAAAAATAGCCTTTTACATGGATTGTTAACAAATGTTCCTTTGTTCACACGAAGGTGCCTCGGGTCACCCGATAAACACGTAATCGGTCGTTGGTCGAGTGATCTTGTCTTTTAGGATGCCTTTACAGGTGGCGAAATCACAGTACAAGCCATGGGGAGGGGGTTTAAAATAAATCTCCTTTTTGTGGAAGTTTTCCGCAACAAATCTGCAGTGTTTTTGAAAATCGCTGTGGATTATGAATGCACAGTGTGTATATTCACATTCAGAATTCAAGCAGTTACATCCTGCCGCTGGTCCGCACATAAATAGTCCAGATATGGCGGCATTTTTAGGGGCGGATTTCCAGCGTAACTGTGAGTATTCCGCTGCGGAATGCCTGCCGCAATTTTGCCATGTGTGAAGTCGAACCAAAAGTCACCTGTCTGCAGCGCATTGCTTCGTGTAAGGGGCGATGTGCTGCGGGCAGCGATGTTATACATGTGCTTGAACTCACACTAATGAGCATACAGGCACTTACAGGCGTGAAGGCTGCTCCAAGTGAACGGGGCTGACCCAGCGCAGATCAACCAAAGGCCCTTTAGCTTTATCTCCGTATAATGCACTAACGGGTCTGTAAAGTCGATGCCAATGTTGGTACTTCTGTATGGTGGCAGCCTAATACAAACCGGTTTATGTTGGGTAATGGGGTTTTTGGAGTCTCGCTGTAACTGGGGAGTAACTTCTAGATAGCCCAGCGACCCTGTAATGCAGACAAGTGAGTAATTAATGACAAGTAGCATACGGCCTCCGCTCCCACCTTCATACTTGGGAGCCTCTTTGACTTCAGGGCCCTGACACGTGTTTCCCAGAAGTTCAAGAGTGTTCTGCTCTTTGATGTAATTGCCATCTGTCATGTGTAAAGTCCCAGTGCAAAGTCATCATCTGCCGAGGAGCGCTTCCCCTAAAGGGAATGGCCAGAGGTAAAGAAAAGGAACCAGCGGGGGTTAATCTGCATACTTCAGAAACTGCTAAAAAAATAGAAATCATTGCAACCACACTAACACGAGCGTATGCAAAAACATGTTTACCGCTGTGAGCCGTCCGTTAGTCGATCGCTGCATAAGGCAGTGATCGTGCCCTGCACATGGCGGCGTTTCTCACGCACGCTGTCATGGGCAGTGTGCTGGGATCTCACAGCGGAATCGGACCCTGTGACCCCTGTGTCTTCTCTCTCCTGTGCGGATGTGCCGGCTGGCATGTCGCCACCCACGCGCAGTGCAGACAGTCGCGCTGGCGATGACTTAGATCCGCCGTGACTCGCCGTTGGACGGACTGTTTCTATTGACTGCGATGGAAGCTGTCCGTGTGAGGCTCACACTAAAATAGGCCATGCCGCGATTTTTTAAAAAAAGGATTTTTTTTTTCTTCTTCCCCCGCGAGCAGAAAATCACAGTGGATTTTCACTCTTAGACATAGAAAAGCGTTTTGCTTAGCACGTCCTATCGATATTTGCTGCGGGATCTGGAGGTGAATGCCCACGCCGGATCCTGCCGTGCAAATACGCCCATGTGCACTGCGCCTAACACAAGAGGTTATGGTACCGTTCAGCAGATGCTTCTAACTGACTGATCGGGCTACAGAACAAAACCCAACTCTGACAGTTTTACTGACTTTATTGGGGTGTTCCTGGTAGAATAGCGCGCCCAGAGCCTTACTGGACTAGATCTTCATGTTCCTTGTAAAACCCAGGCAGCTGGACTCATCCACAGAAGTTACATGGTTCTGATCAGGTCATTCATTTATTAGTTGTCCATGTGATAGATGGTAAATGTATGATCGCTGCGACCCACAGGGATCATGAGCGCATCCGGGGTCCCCCTTAGTGAACAGGGCAACAGTGTATGTGTGTCCATTGTTCACTTCTGCTCAACTGTGCCCCGTCTCACATAAGTGTGGTGTTCTATCATGTTCCACCTGCGGGCTTTGGGCGCAAAATCCGCTGTACTGCTCATTACGCCTGCGTAGATGCCAAGATGTTGCTGCCAATCGCCATGCACTTACATGCGCAGTACTCTGCAAACTACGGCCGTCTGATATAAACGCAGCACCGGGCTACAGAGCAGTGGTGGTCATGCCTATCCATCATTGGGGTTCAAGGTGCACCCTTTTTGGGATCCCTGAAGGTCCCTTGAAGGACAAATCGCTTGCTCTCAAACTTGCTCGGTTTTTAACCAGACTAAAAGTTAGGTCCCTGTTGGCCCATGTAAACGGGGCAATGGAGGCGGGCAGTTCTAGCGATCCCCGACCACCCCGCCTCCATTCACAGGAACAATAGTCGGGCAGAAGCCTTTGGGTCTTTCTAGACGGTTTACATCGTTGGCTCATCCAAACGAGAATTGTTCAGTCCCTCTTATTTGCTTATACAACAAATATGAAGGACCGAACGAGCCAACGGGGGTTTTTGCGATTGCCTAAAATGAACGACAAACAAAAAGCGAACATTTAGACTGAGCGATGCTTGTTGAACAATAACACTGCTCAACAGCATTTTTCCATCTGGTGTGCGATATATCAATTGTTATGGATTTTTGGGTGTAGAATCCGAATTTACCTTTAGAAATGATGTATCACGTAAGGTTTTTATGTAATTTAGGTTTGTTTTTTTAAAGGTTTTTGTGTGTTTGCTCATTTTCTGGTGAATTTATATAAAATTGAATCAGTGACTAAGCTAAACTCTTTATTTGAATGTAATACACAGTGGATGAAGTTCTAAAAATGGTCACTAGATGGCAGAACAATGTAGTTGAGCAGGAAGGTCACCGACATGAGCCTATCTGTACTGCTGTTTAGTGTTTGTAATCTGCATGAAGCCCTTCTCTTCAGTCTTACCTCAACATATCGGGGGTTTTTTGTTTGTTTCATTCACAAATGCATTACCAGAAAAACATTATTTAGTTCTGAGTGTTTTTTTTTTTTTTGTATTTAAAACCAGACAATATTTGGCAATACTGTATTATTGTCTGTGTAATAGTGCTATGTATCTCATAAATGTGACATGATAGACAGAATTCTTCCACTGAATTCAGCACTAGAGATGAGCGAACGTACTCGGTAAGGCCGATTTCGCAATCGAGCACCGCGATTTTCGAGTACTTCACTACTCGGGTGAAAAGTACTCGGGGGCGCTGTGGGGCGGGGGTTGCAGAGGGCAGTGGGGGCAGCAGCGGGGAACAGGGGGAGCCCTCTCTCTCTCTCTCCCCTGCTCACCCACAGCGCACCCGAGTACTTTTCACCCGAGTAGTGAAGTACTCGAAAATCGCGGTGCTCGATTGCGAAATCGCCCTTACCGAGTACGTTCACTCATCTCTATTCAGCACCCCAAAATTAGTTGAATCAGCCTGTTTTCAAACCTGATACAGAAAAAAAAACCTTTTGTTTTGTTGACCAGTGAAATTGTCGCGTCTGAAAGCGCCTTATGGTGCGGCTGTTGGGCACTTACACACCCCACAGTCCTCTCGTGTAAAAGTACCGTTGGGCTCAGTTCACACTAGCGTTTTTGGTTTCTATCTAAGCTCTTCCAGCTAAATGGGAAGAAAATGCTTCAGTTTTTGCGCCCACACATATGCATTGAGACCAAAGACCTTCAGTTTCAATCCGTTTTGTGACTTTTCCATCGCCGTTCGGCTGGGTTCACACGGGGCGGAATGTCTGCAGCCGGTCCGCATGGAAATTCCACACGGTTTCCGCAGCTGAAGTTCAGAGACATTTGGCTCCGGTTTTGAAAGCAACTTATTCCGCTGCGGCCGTCTCTCCCCATAGAAGATAGCCGCCGCGGAAACTGCGATACAATCGACATGCTGCGGCTTTGAATTCCACGCGGCATGTCAGTTTCAGCATGGCTTGGCCACAGCGGAGTGTCTGCAGCGTGTGGAGGAGATTTTTGGAACTCTCGTCCATGTTGCTGCTTAGTCTTAAAGGAGATGTCCCGCGCCGAAACGGGTTTTTTTTTTTTTAAACCCCCCCCCCGTTCGGCGCGAGACAACCCCGATGCAGGGGTTAAAAAAACCACCCGCACAGCGCTTACCTGAATCCCGGCGGTCCGGCGTCTTCATACTCACCTGCTGAAGATGGCCGCCGGGATCCTCTGCCTCCGTGGACCGCAGCTCTTCTGTGCGGTCCACTGCCGATTCCAGCCTCCTGATTGGCTGGAATCGGCACGTGACGGGGCGGAGCTACACGGAGCTACACGGAGCCCCATAGAGAAGAGGAGAAGACCCGGACTGCGCAAGCGCGGCTAATTTGGCCATCGGAGGGCGAAAATTAGTCGGCACCATGGAGACGAGGACGCCAGCAACGGAGCAGGTAAGTATAAAACTTTTTATAACTTCTGTATGGCTCATAATTAATGCACAATGTACATTACAAAGTGCATTATTATGGCCATACAGAAGTGTATAGACCCACTTGCTGCCTCGGGACATCTCCTTTAAGATTCCGCATGGAAATTCCACCCTGTGTGAACCCAGCCTTACAAAAGTGCAGGCTGCTGTGCTTTTTTTTTTTTGCTTTTCTTTTCTGTTTTTTCCCCATTGACAACCATGTTAAAGAAAACCGGAAAATTATCAATTTGCTTCTGTTTTGTTTTTTTTTTTTCACTTCGGTGTTCTTTCCATTTAGCTGCGCCAACAGCGGAACAGGTAGACAAACAAAAATTGATAGTGTGAACTGGCACTTAATGGGTTGTTCAGTGCTTCAAAAAACTTTTACTGGTTTACAAATGTATTAAATACGGAGAAGTCACATAACACGCCTACTTCAGGAACTCCCTGCCCAGCACACGGAAGCTGGCAGTCACGTGCTGTTCGTTGTGCAGCCAATCACAGGCTTCAGCAGTGATTCTGCCATAACCAATCAGAAGCTTGATCGGCTATGGCAGAATGTGTCGGCTTCATCTGGGTTCCTAGCAGTTGGCTGGATGGGGCTTCACTGGAGCAGATCAGGATGCGGTCTTTCTTTTTTTTTCATTGGCTCAAAAATGTTTGGGTTTTTTCTTTTGTCATGTAAAAACCTTTTAACCCTTTGAGAACCACGGGGCATATTTGTTCCACAGTTTTAAACTGCCTCAAGTTGAATTGAATCTATTACGGACCTTAAAGGGTTAGTAGATCACTCTGATAATGTGCAAACCTGCCTTGACTCATGAAATTGGGGACGCTCACCGTTTTAGTGGTCCGTAGACTGAAGGACTTCTGGTGATTAGAATGTGTAAGAATGACCCCAAG
Source organism: Eleutherodactylus coqui (assembly GCF_035609145.1). Classification (NCBI taxonomy): domain Eukaryota; kingdom Metazoa; phylum Chordata; class Amphibia; order Anura; family Eleutherodactylidae; genus Eleutherodactylus; species Eleutherodactylus coqui. The sequence goes on from NC_089849.1 coordinate 53,845,892, forward strand.
GTGGAGGGAAAGGGTTAAAAATTGGCCTCTCTTTCAGCATATTAGGTCTTGAGCTTTGGCCCCCACGGATCTGATATTGATAAGTAGTTGATCGGCGGGGGTCCTTCTGGCTCTGCGCTGGGGTCGGAATCGGAAGTGTAATAGTTGGCTTCGCTCCAATTGATTTTACTGGGTATTATACTTCCGGCTCCAACCCAGATGACGATGACCAGCCCGCTGCACTGATGACGGGCCTGATAATCAGCTGGGATCTCGAGCGGCGTCGGGCTCCTGCTGATCAACTATTGATGACAGCGGGTAGGTCATCAGTAGTTAAAGCCCCCAAAACTCCTCTTAATATTGAAAAAGCCTAGTAAAGTAGTTCAGTTCGCAGTCGTTATGTACATAGATCAGCAGCAGCTCGCTCACTTCTCCTTGCATCTAAATGCTTCCTGCTCAGTATTTACTTAGGAATGTGAAGCACAGAATGAAAAGTGAACAATTCTCAGCGATCTGCCTGTCTAAATATTCAGCGCAGGCTTGAACAACTGGGAATCAATTAGCAGTGAAGTCACACGCTTGCTGAAACGAGCATCTGCTTATATAAAAAGGGGCATTGGACCATGACTTTATGGCCTATGGGTGCTACATATGTTTCCCTTATCAATAGGTGTCTAATTGTTCCATCTTCCTTATTTGCATGTATTTCCCAGAGGAGCGTGCATGGCCTTATAAGTCTCCTCACTCACCTTTATAGGTGCTCTCCTTAAGGAGAGATACCCTTCCCGACCCACATCATAGGCCAAGCCAGGATCCTACTGTACACTGATGAGGGGCAAACACCCCGAAACGGCTGTTTGTGTATGGATTCTGGCTTGGATTTCAATTCCCAATCATTGTTTCAAAGACCTATATAAAGGGTCGGACATTGATCTGCAGGAATGCTGCCATCCAATGGGTGGCGCTGCAGAGGTATTGTTCTATCTTCCTTTTAGTGGCGAGTGTGTCAGTAGACACCATACCATAGGTCAGGCAGCTGCTGGTCTTCTGTTGCCGTCAGGACTATCAATAGAGGACAGACCACCAGTTAAAGGGGCTTTCCAGCTGTCGGTAGCAGCAGCCTCTGCTCCGAACCCCATGTATTTTGGCGTTGATCGGCCGGCGTCTTGAGCGGTGGACGTCGGCTGATCAATAGTATGGAGCTTCAGATATTGGCACGTTGCACAATTGCTGTGGTGAAGCAGCCTGTCTGGTGATGGGCTTCAGGGATGACGTAAGAAATCTCATTTGCTCTTGTTAATTATAATGAGAATATTCATTATCGCGTTTCTTAATCTACAAGCAGTGACTCACCTTTAGTTAACCCACTGAGAACCTTCATGTTCATACAAGATGTAACTTGAGTCTTGTATCTCCTATCGATCACTGGTTAATGCACAGCAATTTGATTCCTGGTTTAGTCGTCCTTATTGGCAGCTTCAAGGGCAGTTCGTATAAAGCGAGGTTGACATTTCATTGAAGGTATACAAAGATGTCCAGTAGCATCCGACACAGACATTAGCAGCTGGTTCCTTAAGTCCTATAAACTGTGAGGTGTGGCCTTCACGGATCAGACTTGTTTTTCCAGCACATCTCATAGATGCTTGATTGGATTGAGATCTGAGGAATTCGGAGGCCAAGTCATCATCTTGAACTGTTGTCATGTTCCTCGTCTGTTCGTGAACACTTTTTTCCATGTGGCAGGGCAAATTCTGCTGCGGAAGGTCACTACAGTAAGGAATATGTTGCCATGAAGGAGTATACTTGGCCTGTACAATGGCTAGGTAGATGGTACGGGTCAAGGTGGCATCCCATGAATGCCAAGACTCAAGGTTACCCAGAGCATCATATTGTCTCTGTAGGCTTGTCTTCTTCCCATAGTGCATCTTCCTCAGGTAAGTGTTGCTCACACCCCCATGATGTAAAAGGATATGTGGTTCATCAGTGTAGACCACCTTCTTCCATTGCTCCAGGTCTACTTCTGATGCTCGCATGTCAATTTTAGGCACTTTTGGCAGGGGCAGTATGGGCACTCTGACACCTTTCTAAAAGCCAGCAGTGACTTTTTCAGCAATTTGTGCTAAAGTAGACTTTCTATAGAATCCTACTAGACGGAATAGCCTTTTTCTCCCAATGTCTGTCTGTGAGCCTTGGGCTCCATGATGCATGTCCTCAGAGCTCCTCTATCCAGTGCAAAAGACTGACCGGGATGGAGACTAAAGACGTCTCTGTCTCGTATATTTCACCTTCCCAAAAACTAGCCCCAGTCACATAGCCTATCGACTTTTGTATGTGAAAGCACTACAGGAACCAGTGTGCCAGTCGTTAACTTTTTAGCTTCTGGAAAACCCCTTTAACTTGGCAACCCTATATATACATATACTCAGAATACTAAAATTGCCATGGGCCATGTTACCTCTAACTAGTGAATGAGTGAGTTAGCTATCTAGAAGCACCTCAGAGTAGTCCAGTGCCAAAGTATTGCCATAATTTAAAGGGAACCAGTCACCTACTTACTGCACCATAAATTAAATTATGGTGCCGTTAGGGAGCAAACATAGCTGGGGGAGCACAGTGCTCGGAGAAGGGCTGCAGTCCCCTTATTTTAGCAATCAGCGGGATCCTCATTGATCAGAACTTCTGACGTGTCAAAAGCTTTCTGTAAGTGCAGGTACCCGTTAAAGGTGTTCTGAGTAACATCCGCTTCCTATGCACTAACCTAACTAAGCACATACTCGCCGCTCCCCACTGTCTCGAACAGCTGCTCCACGTTTACTGGATGTCGCAGGCACTGCAGCCAATAAGTGGGGAAAAAATAAGAATCAGCTCACCATTAACGGGCATTTAAACCAGCATGGACAATAGCAAGGGCAGAGAAGGGGAAAGCCAAGCTGGTCCTCGGGTAACGACATCCAGAAGTCTTCAAAATCCAAACTTTGTTCAAGCAAGACTAAAAATTATAATGTCTAAATCCATAGATTAAGAAGAAGAAAAAAAACACGTTGACACGTTTCAGATCTCTGGGGTCTTTTATCCGCCTCAAAAACTGGCAGTAATTCATAGACATACCCTTAAATATCTGGATTTGCACACAGGTTAACCCTTTTCCAATGGTCATATCCGTGCAGAAGAAAGTCTGCAACATATAGCCTATAGTGCGTTTTCTCATTGACAGTAATTGGGTACTCCATGGTTGCAGAAGCAACAGATTCCATGTAGATTCCACATCAGAATACCGCCATGTGACTATACCAGACTTTTTGAATAAGCTGTTATGTGTTTGAGGTATGACACTGTATGTGGCCATTATATGGCTTGTATCCTGTATTTTTCATTAATTTCTTAATTTTTTTTGCTTTTACCTTGAGCTGATGCCAGGAGCCTGCTGCTTTGATAGTTCTATACACTGCATATGGGGAAAACTGCTTCCCTAACTCTTGGTAACACACAGATATAACTGCATCATAGATGACCGTGTACAGCAGTACTGCACAGTATAGATGTGATTTCAGTAGCTGTAAAACAGTAAATCACTTGCTGTTAGCCATTACCGCACGTCTTTAAGAGGCCCAATGTCCACGTGCACGGATTACACTGCTTAATCCCACAGTGGTATCCATGTGTGCCTGCGGACATGAAGAGGAAAAGATGATTTCTTACCTCTCCGGATCCAGCGTGGGTCTCCTCTGAGCCGGACGGATCTTCTTTCTTCAGCACGGCGGATGTGTCTGGGCGCGCCGCTTAGCACATGGGCAATGCGTTCTCTTTTTTCAAATCTGCTTTCCTGCAGATCCGTGGCCTGTCCACAGTGACAGCTATGGGCGGTCCATCGGACGGCTTCCATTGACTTCAGTGGAAGTCAGCCACACGGGATCTGCAGAAAATTGGAGCATGCTGCGGTTTCTTCCGGTGCGTGCATTCCGCTCTCCAGGGGGAAAAAACGCATTCACATGCTTTTTACTGTCCTGCGGACGCTAATGCATTCCTATGGGCGCTTGATTTGCAGATCTCCCGCATGGTTACCGCAAATCAAATCCGCCCGTGGACATTGGGCCTTTGTCGCTCTGTAGCATCCTTAACCTGTCCTGGCCTCTCCATAGACGTCTGTGGGCAGCATGGGAACAGTCTCCCCCACTTGTCCATGTCTAGTAACAGATTGATTAACAGGTAGTGGACAACAAGAGACACTCCTAGGACCAGCAGTTTAGAGGGACTTTTCAGCACATTAAAAAAGCCATTTTGGGTAGTGATTTGCACTCTTCTATCACATAAACACAAGCAGGAGTCTTTTAAAAAATCGGTGACCGTTTTAACTTTAGTTTCTTCTTCTTCCAGTTAGCCTTACCAATAATATCATGTAAGAGCAGATGTTGTCATCCTGATTAGACACACAGGCCCTTTGTAAATTCTCTAGATCTCGTAAGGCGTTGAAAATAATACAGAAGTAATTTGGACCAGACAATGGGGACCTGTGTGACACAATCAATGTTGATTTGGTATGAACTACAATATAATCCCTCCTGGGTGCCGAATATTGGGAGCTATCAAGCCAATTCTATTAACCCAGGTGAATATAGGTAGTGGGGGGGGGGGGGGAGAAAATGTTGACTATTTAACTCTTTTTATGAATGTGGATGGGTCATTGGATTCTCTCTGATCACTGCTTACAAATTGTTCCACTGTTATACATTTAGGGGTGTAGATTCTTTTTGGAAAATGCTAAAAATCTTATTGGAGCCCTGACATTAAACCACTGGACAGATGAAGTGAATGGCATCAATTATCTTGTGAAAATGGTGCTTGTCAATCAATTCTCAAAGTCAATGTATTGGAAACAAGAAAATGGGCATATGTAATGATCTGAGTGACACTACTTCTGGTCATTATGTTTTATATGCTGCATTTTCCTCTGAAAGGTGTACATCTGATTCTCAATTCTCTCAGAACTAGAGGGAGGAGCCTTGCTGCTGCTCTGTGTTCTACAGACCGTGCACAGAACTGCAGATCCTGCTCTGTTACACACATCACGTAGGAGTAGTGTGCATGTTAATAAACCGCAGCAGCTATATCTCCGTAGATCGCCTCTTATCGGATAGGGTTATATATTTAATTTTCCTGGTATTTTATTGCAAGTATTGTAACTCGTTGCAACTATTGGCTTTAGTAACAAACGTTTGCGGTTGACTGGTGCAGCTGTGTCGGGAGTCTACTGCTCTCTACACCTCTGGAATTTCCAGCCACTTCTTCTTGCAGTAAAGACTGACTGTCTCCCAACACTAGAACGTGGAATCTTTGTCCACCATTTTTCCCTCCAACATGACTGGATATGATCCCAACGACTCGATTATGATGTCGGTTATCATTAGTGGACTTTCTTGCACTGAAATCTTACTATATAATGTAGAAACTTCATTGGAACCAGGAATATACAAAGACGGTTAATTATTAGGTCTGTAGAAAAGTGCCCATAACTGTTTCAACCTGCCGGTGTGTTGGGCCGGTCTTGTTATGTGACACTACTATGTCAACTAGTATTCTCTCTGTGGATATATGCAAGCTGCTATAAATAGTGACCTTCCAACTCGTCATGGCGAAAGTTTGTCAACCTTAACTACTTCTGTGTAAACAGTCGGCTAGAGAGGAGCACCCAATTACCATCTTCCCATGACATGGTCACTGAGGGCCAATGGGCTAGTATGACTGCCTGGAGCCTAATGAAGACTCCCAGGATTGTTGTGTATGGATTCCCATTAAAGGCTTCATAGACAACATTAAAAATCACTACATAGTGCAATATTGATAAAGTATTGCAATATAGTACAAATGATCGTAAGCTTAAGTCCCCTGTGAAGACTAAAATAAAAATGCAAAAAAAAAGTTTGTTTTAAAAAAACTGCAAAAAAAATAATTTTTTAGAAAAAACATTCATTTTTTTTTCTATTAAAAATTTCAAAAGAAATTGAAAATGCCCAAATTGGTATTTCCATGTCTGTAAAAGACTGAATTATTAAAATATCTCTATTTACCTCACATGGTGAAGGCTGTTAAAGCAAAAGTATTAAATGCCAGAACTTGCAGTCTGCAAATCATGTCCTATGAGGAACGGTTAAAGGATCTGGGAATGTTTAGCTTACAAACAAGAAGGCTGAGAGGAGACTTAAAGGGGTTGTCCCGCGGCAGCAAGTGGGTCTATACACTTCTGTATGGCCATAATAATGCACTTTGTAATATACATTGTGCATTAATTATGAGCCATACAGAAGTTATAAAAAGTTTTATACTTACCTGCTCCGTTGCTGGCGTCCTCGTCTCCATGGTGCCGACTAATTTTCGCCCTCCGATGGCCAAATTAGCCGCGCTTGCGCAGTCCGGGTCTTCTGCAGTCTTCTATGGAGCCGCTCGTGCAGAATGCAGGCTCCGTGTAGCTCCGCCCCGTCACGTGCCGATTCCAGCCAATCAGGAGGCTGGAATTGGCAATGGACCGCACAGAAGAGCTGCGGTCCACGGAGACAGAGGATGCCGGCGGCCATCTTCAGCGGTAAGTATTGAAGTCACCGGAGCGCGGGGATTAAGGTAAGCGCTCTGGTAAGCTTTCTTTACCTCCCTGCATCGGGGTTGTCTCGCGCCGACTGGGGAGGGGGGGTTGAAAAAAAAAAACCCCCGTTTCGGCGCGGGACAACCCCTTTAACGGCTGTCTACAAATATCTGGAGGGCTGCACAGTGCAGAGGGATCAGCCCTATTCTGATTTGTACAAGGAAAGACTAGAAACAATGGGATGAAACTGAAAGAGAGGAGACATGAATTAGATATTAGAGAGGGAGGTCCTCAATGAGCGGAACAGGTTGCCACGGGAGGTGGAGAATCCTCCTTCAATGAAAGCCTTCAAACAAAGGCTGAACAGATCTGTCTGGGATGATTTAGTGAATCCTGCACTGAGCAGGGGGTTGGGCTCTAGAACCGTGGAGGTCCCTTCCAACTCTACCATTCTAAAAGTTAAGAGATGTATGTAACCCAAAAATGGTACTAATAAGAATTTCAACCTTTCCTGGGAAAATGAGACCCTCACAGAGCCCAATTGATGAAGAAAAAATTATGGATCTCAGAATTTGGTAACGTATGAAGCAATTGTTAAAAGAAAAAACAAAACTATTTTGGTATTGCTGCAATCATACTGAAACAAAACAAGGCTTATGTCCTTTTTTTTTTTTTTTTTTGTACCAGAAACGCTGTAAAACACCCCAAAACTGGACATTTAAAAAATGCTGGTTTAAATACATTATATGGTACGTTAAAATAATACAAAGATTATAAATCCACAAAAAACAAGCCCTCATACAGCTATGCCAACGGGAAAATAAGTGGTAGCTCTTGGAACACGAGAACGCGAAAACAAAAACTCTGATCCTGAAAGGAGTTAAATAATCTGATGCCGTATGTTTAATGTGTGCCAATATAGTGCCGCCTTCTGCAAGGGAACCTTCACTTGGGATGGCTTCTGTCCTGCTATTAAATGGTTCCTGACCAGGGCTTCCCTGCTGTGTTCCGGGCGCAGTACGTAATGTCTCAGGTGTTGCCATAATTGGTTCTCACGTGCAGCAATAGGGGTGGATTCACACTACCATTTAAACTCTATTTTAACCTTCCATGTGAAACGGATCCATTTCTGCCGCCACAGTCTTGTTTTCTTTTATTTCCTTTTTCATTTAAATAAATAATTGTAAAAAATAAAAATCTTTCCATCTAAAAATCACCCCAATGGGGTGGCTGCACATGGACTACTGAATAACTGCTCAAAAAAGGGAACTTTGCAAACTATTATGTAAACAAGGCTAATTTACTCATTAATAGTTTCTGGTCAGCTCCCCTAAAAAGAAATAGTCACTTGTTGATCAAAAGCTGTCTGTTGTAAAGTCAGTTATTTGTATTTGAGCAACTTGGGGCCCTTTTACACGGGCGACCTTGCTAGGTGCAGATGCCCAACAGGTTGTCCCAGCAATGATCACCCCTGTGCTTTTACACAGGAGCGGTCATCACTAGTGAATGGAGGTGGGGCGAGTTGGGGATCATTCCAGTCTGCTCGCCTCTATTATAACCAGGTAGTCGTTCATAAGTGTAAACTGCCTGTTCACATGGACTGAACAGTTCGGTTTTCTGCATGAGAACAAATTCTCGTTTGTTGTTCAGTCGGGATATGCGTTTATACTAAACGACATTGTTCAGATTCCGGCTCGGTGTAAAGGTACTCTAAGCGGTCAGTCCGGCCTCACTGATGGCCCTTATTGAGACTTAGACTGCAGTGTCTATATACAGTGATATGCACAAACTGCAGAAGATCAATGGTGCAGCAATTAAGCCCTATTGCAAAAATGACTGACAGCCCAAAATGCATGCATTTAAGGAAAAAAAAGACCCCCACCCCCAAAGATGTCCATAGCCTTTAGATATCTGACAATTGCATATTGAGTACCAGCTTCCATCATCTTCATCATGCGGGCCGTGTTAGTAGGATCTTTCCATCACTCTAGTTGGCAGCATAGACAGAATCTACTGCTTATGGCTACATAAATGTCTCTGCAGTTTTATAATTTCCTGTTTTTGTTTCAGATTCTCATAAACATAAGAAGGACAAGGAGCATCGTCACAAAGAACATAAGAAGGACAAGGATCGGGAAAAGTCCAAGCACAACAACAGGTTAGTCCATGGTTCCTGGAAATGTCACTAGTGTTGAACATCTATCTTCACGTACATCGTATCTGGGGTTGTGCTTTGGTACTTGGGAGTCTTTTATGATGTGAGGTTGGCGACCACTAAATGAAGCCTTTGCAGTTCTTTTGGCATTGCCTTGTGCTTTCCAACTTGTCTGCGCTGCCCATCATTTTAGGGTCTGAGGTCCAGTAATCTCTGCTCCTAGAAACTATGGGCATTGTGATCTTGGTGCTATATGCAGATGCTGATTTCAATGGGAGAAAAGCCACTTATTAGACTTCCTTCTCTGACCCCAATTACCACGTCCGGTCCTGCTGCATTGACAGGGGGCCGGATCTACTAATCAGGCTGCGATACCAAAGTGCATCATGCTGCCAATCTACTATTGATGACCCAACCTGAGAATTGACCATCAATGGTAAAATCCTGGAAAACCTCTTTAAAGAGCAAGACCTATGCCTGCTCATAGTGGGATCACCACCCAGCTGGGAGCAGGCAGAGCCACAGCACTTGCAGTAGGATAGGATGGAGAGCGAGACCATTCCACCCCACTTCCCCCTTGTTAATAGCCGGGTGGTCTGCTATCACTGATAGTATATAACCATCTTCAGCCTTATGTATTTCAGTCTTATTTTTATACATTATAAACTAGAATGTGATGATATTTTGTCTTTTCACCTTTAGTGAACACAAAGATCCTTCCGAGAAGAAACACAAGGACAAACACAAAGATGGGGAGAAACACCGGGAGAAGGACGGTGAGAAGCATAGAGAAAAGGATGGGGAGAAACACCGGGAGAAGGATGGGGAGAAGCATCGAGAGAAGGATGGGGAGAAACATCGGGAGAAGGACGGTGAGAAGCACAAAGATGGAGAAAAGCATCGGGATAAAGATGGGGAGAAGCGTAAAGATGGGGAAAAGCATAAAGAGAAACATCGGGAGAAGGATAAAGAGAAGAGGAAGGAGGAAAGGGTGCGTGACATGCTATTGGTGACCGCTTAGTTCAGGAGATCTCCTGTGCTGCTCCTGATGTAGCATTCATTCATTCAGTGTATTTTGTCTTGCAGCTCAAATCTTCTGGCGACAGCGCCAAAGTTAAGAAAGAAAACGGTTTCTCCAGGTAAGATGAGAACTAAAGAGGGGATTCTGTGATTTTTTACGATTGAGTCCTCTTTGCTGCTAAACATGGCTGACTGTGTAATATACCAGCGTATGATAAAACCAACCCTTTTACATAACTGTATCCTGATGAGTCGTGACTTGCGGGAACAGAAACAAAAGCATAAGCAACTTTCTAGTGTACTTTCAAAAAATGCAAATGAGTCCAACAGCAGAAAATGTGGAAATTATAAAAATAGGCACTTTATTAATACATTTTTTATTTCCCCCGTCTTGTAAGTGCTGTGGAATATGTTGGCGCTATACAAATAAAGATGATGATTATTATATTGTTACATTGAACTGGATTAACAGGACTGCCTATTTAGATACTTTCCACGTTTTCATGTTGGACTTATTAGTATTTTTTGGATTTCTCCCTGAACTTATCCAAGGTTAGTCCGTGCACAAAACCCATTTATTATCCATCGTTGGGCATTCTCCCCATTGCAGTGGCCTTTTTTATATCCTTCTAATGTACGTTATTAGTTTCTGTTTTCAAAATCTTGTTGCTGACAAGTCATCTCACAGCTGAAAGGCTGATTGTTGGATGCAGTCTACAAAATGGTCCAACTAAGAGCTCGTTCACATGGGCGTATGCGTACAACACTGCGGGCCTCGGTCTGTTGGCGGACCATTTGATGGGCTGCCAACCTCTGCAAGCAGTCCAGGCTCTCTTTTTGCTGCTTCAACTAAAGACCCCTTTTTATGCTGCTTGACGTCACTGTGACCCCCTCTTGGCCAGGAATGACTACCTGTGCATGTGCTGTCCTGAGTGTGGTGCAGCCACATTGTAGGTGGAACACTTGAGGTCTCCAGTGGCTATTGCTGGAAGGGTGCAAGGGCGTTTTGTTTTTTTTTGTTTGTTTTTTTTTTAAGCTGAAGTGGCAGGGAGAGAGCCTAGACTGCTTGCAGAGGTGGACCACCCCTTCAATGGTCCGCTGAATTAGAAAAAAAAAATCTACAATTTCTTAGTAGGGTGACCTGCAGTTTTTATTGGTACCAGGTTGGAGAATATACAGCTTTTTGCCTGCTTTTTATTCAATGTTTTCTCTCTCTTGGAGGCGGGATGCCAAAAAAAGTGCACTTCTGCCGTTTTGGGTTGTGTGTTTTTTTTTTTTTTTTTTGTTTGCTCACAGCGGTCAATGTGTGTGCAGAATAAGTTATATAATTTAATAAACTGCACTTTTAAAGACCTGGGGATCCACATTTTTATTGGACTGGGATAAAGCTTTTTTACTATTTAGGAAAAAATGAGTAATCTTACATTCACACCTTGTTTTTGTCCCCAATGGGGATTTGAGCTAGCGCTTGTCTGATAACATATATAATATACTGCAATACTTCACAGGCAAGGCTTAATAGGAAGCCATTCATGGCAGGCCTGAGGGCCTTCACAAGGCCCCAGGCAGCCTCATTAACTGAACAGTAACCCACATTCTTGTTGGGGGCAAGTCATTCAGGTGACAGAGGGAGCTTCCCCACTCGAGCCATTTTAATGCTGCCATCAGAACGGACAGTGACCTCTAAAGGATTAACTGTTAAGATTAAAGTTCTTTGATCCTTGTGGCCCGGCGTCAGCTGAGTATAGAATAGGCTCTGCTCCCAAGCCCACTCTGTACAGCAACGCCGACATCCAGCACACATGTATGGCAGATGCCGGGAAGAGGTTTTGAAGAGTTGACTTACCTGATGCCTTGTATCTGGTTATATGTGGTAATACAAGGTCATTGTACCTCTATATTCACCATATTACTTTCTTTACCAGTCCTCACCATATTAAGGATGAGCCCGAAGACGACGGCTACACTTTGTCTCCTAAAGAGCAGAACAAGGCACTGAAGAGATCCCGGGATGACGAAGAGTATGTGGGGAGAAGGGAGCGTGCTCATAGCGTTTGTGTAGGGTTAGGTATACACATTCTCAAAATCCACCATTCTCTAAATCACTCATCTCCCTTTGCAGCTCTGATTACAAGCCCAAAAAAATAAAAACAGAAGATGTTAAAAAAGCCAAAAAACGAAAACAAGAGGAAGTGCCGGTAAGTAACCCGCATGTCTTATGATAAAGCTTTTAGGGATGAGCCATGTCTTTATTTTCATTGACTGAATTGCTTCTAGGATGTCAAACCTAAGAAAACAAAGGGCAAAGATAAAGGCCAAGTGGTAGAAGGCAAAAAGAAAAAGGTGAAGAAGGAGGAAGAGGAAAAATGGAAATGGTATCAATGGAACCTGCTTCTGCATTTTGTATGTTTTCTCTGCTGGTATGTCCTACTTTACTCATCAGCTATTTGTTATGTTTTCTGCTCACAGGTGGGAAGAGGAGCGTCATACTGATGGTGTCAAATGGAAATTCCTGGAACACAAAGGCCCTGTATTTGCACCGCCCTATGAGCCTCTCCCAGAAAATGTGAAATTTTATTATGATGGTAATGATTGTTCTTTGACGAGCAAGACTTTATACTCCATGTTCGTTTACATTGCTTAGTCCTTTCATTGGTCCAGGAGTGCTAGATAATGATCTTCTAATATGTTTACTTGCTTATTGCTGTAAATGGGTAACATTGTTTTGTGCAGGGTAAAAAGTATATGTCGTTTTATTTTATGGGTCGTTATGTAATACCAACATTTTTGGTTTTTGATGACTTAACAAAAAGCACGCCAAAAATGGGTGGCTTTTTTTTTTCTTTTTCTTTTTTTTTTTTTTTTTTAAACGATTCCTGTTTTTTCACGCCCCTGCAGAGGACTTGAACCTGCAGTGCTATGATCGCTCTGATAATATGCATTATTGCTGATTTATAGCGATCACTGGCCATGCAGACCTGGTAACATTTATCGCTGCATGTAAGGGGTTGTTAACAGCGGGGATCAGTGTTCTCATTATCTTTTCTTTTTCCTCCTCCGCCTGCTGTTGCAGCAGGTGGTCAGCTGTTAGTCACAGCCAGATACCCCTGTGGATGGCATGGGTAAATGGCCCTTTTTAGATATTTTATGCCATCACCACAATCAAGTTACTTCCCTACATCAGAGTATTTTATTACCCATCTACCTGTATTGTCGAAGGATAGAGGGAGTTTGAACGACTGTGACATTCATGGCTAGGATCAGCTGCTTTTGAAGAGATGGGCATCTGGCTTTCAATTTCTAAATTAAAATCTACATAAAACTGTATAATCGGGGTTCAAAGGTGAAGATGTTTTGAGTAAAAAATATCCAAAAAGTCCAAAAGAACACGTTTTGTTGACTGCAGGTAAAACCGTGAAGCTCAGTCCCAAAGCCGAAGAAGTAGCCACATTCTTTGCAAAAATGTTGGACCATGAATACACTACAAAGGACATCTTCAGGAAAAACTTCTTTAAAGACTGGAAGAAGGTAAGTTAATGAATGCTTTTCTTTTATTTTTGCGGTTTCATATTCATCTATTCTAGCTCTGATTTTCCCAAACCAAATTTTTTTCAGGAAATGACTGCTGATGAACGAAATCTCATCACTGGCCTGAGCAAGTGCGACTTCACCGAGATGAGCAGCTACTTCAAAGCCCAGTCCGAGGCCAGGAAGCAGATGACCAAGGAGGAGAAACTGGTATTGTAACAGTTTTAAAAGTGCTGTCTACTTTTAGCGCGGTATTACACGGACCAGCTATCGGTCGAAAAATCGCTCAAGCAAGCAATTTTGACCAATAGCTGTCCTGTTTTAAACCAAGAACCCATCAGGATACTGAGAAACGGCTTAGTTTCTAGTTACTTCATATAAATAGCAAGTTGCTGGCCTTTTGGATCACTGCCTGTTCAAAGAGAATGGAGGCGGCAAATCTTTGGTGCGCTCCACCTCCATTCACTGTTTTTGGGGCAACTTTTAGGCACTTTTGTGCCCAACAGTCGTCGCGTTTAAAGCCACTCTTAGACTTCGCTTTCTCGACTTTTGCCTATAGGAAATGCACCAGATTTTCCTGCAGCCTCTTAAGGTGAAAGGGGCGATCAAAGCGCCATTCTGTAGGGTGTAAACTCTGCACCGTTAATAAACTGCAATTGGTTTATTGGCATGTCTTGACACTGGCAGTTGGTGTGCCAGTAATGAGCATTTTTTTTTGTAACTTGATTGGCATTTGCTTTATATAAATGGAGCTGAACAATCGGCTGCCTACTGTATATTCCCGTGTGATTGTTGTCTCCATTACTTGGGCACATACAGTTCCATTGTTGGCAGCACATCACTGTTTACACAGCTGACAACAGATTTATGGTGCCCCAGGGAAAAAAATCGCCCAACAAACAAGCTTTTGCTAGTTTTATCAGCTAATTAGCGAAACCTTAATGGACCATTTAGGCAAAGGATCCCTGACACTTGTCCCCACACATACTGCCTCCTGTGCTGCTGAAGCTAATATTGCTGACTCGTGGAGGCCGGTGGAGATTTCTCTCCTTGCTCTCCCCCACTTCTCTCCATTGACCCAACATGGCGGCCGTTCAGTACTACACGGCTGCTATTTACACTCGGCGATCTGCTCATCGTCCATCGTTTATGCAGCATGAACTATGGGCGATGAGCTGATCGTTCAGTACTGAACGGGTGCTTTGTTAAGGCAATGGAGAGGGGCAGGGGAGTGCGAGGAGTGAAATTTCCTGCTGGTTGCTCTGTGAGCGAGCTGGAGATACTGACTCCCGTGCAAGAGCACAGGAGCGAGGGCACACAGGGATGAGTTTTGGGCATCATTTGCCCGACATTCGTCCCGTCTAAATGGGCCTTAATACTGGTAGATGATCAGAGGCACTTCCCTTTTTGATCATTGGCCCATGTAAAAGAACCTATTGTTTAGTTTGCCTCAAGTATCCTCCAATCTCTCACGCATTTTGATTTTGCAAGGGTGTTGGATGTTATTTAACTCCTTAAGGGCAGGGCCTTTTGTTCTTTTTCCTCTCCTTTCAATTTATTTAGGCTTTTCCTCCCCACTTTCAAAAAATCATTACTCTTATTTATCAATCGATGTCGCTGTCTGAGGGCTTGTTTTTTGTGGGATGAGTTGTATTTTTCAATGGCAATATTTAATGTACCACATAATGTGCTGAAAAGCGTTACAAAAATCTCGAGTGAAAGTAAGAAAAAAAACAATTCCGCCATCTTTGGGGGAGCGGTCTTGTTTCTGCATAGTACACATTACAGCAAAAATCACTTTATTCTACAGGTCAATCTGATTTACTGCACTACATTTAAAAAATAAAATTTCTGGAATAAAATTATTTCTGCCATCTTCAGACAGCCGTAACGTTTTCTGTCGCCCTAGTTGTGTGAGGGCTTGTTCTTTTGCGAGACGTCCTGTAGTTTCTATTGGTACCATTTTGGAGTTATATACGACTGACCGCTTTTATGAAACCAAAAAAATTTCTCTGGTGAGATGGTAATGACCAAAGAAATAGCAGTTCGTTTTTTGTGTTTTTTTTTTCTTCCCCTGAGCCCCTGGAAGCTACTGTCAAGTTCTCTTGACTGGTAATTGGTTACAGTGGTGGCCTGACCAATGAATGTAAGGACATCACTGTAGGAGCTTCTGGGAGTGAGTTGGCGCTGCTGGAACACCAAAACATTTAAAATGGGAGTAGACTCGTTCTTAAAAATTTGACAACCCCTGTGATTTTAGGTTTTTTTTTAGTTTTTTTTTTTATGCTCTTTACAGAATAATTATTATATCCTTCTCAAATGTCTTGCAGAAAATCAAACTGGAGAATGAGCGATTGGTTGCAGAATACGGCTTTTGTGTTATGGACAACCATAAAGAAAGGATTGCAAACTTCAGGATAGAACCCCCTGGCTTGTTTAGAGGAAGAGGAAACCATCCAAAAATGGGCAAGCTAAAGAGGAGAATCAGGCCGGAGGACATCATCATTAACTGCAGCAAGTACGTAATGAAGAATGGGGGACCATGCAGACTGGTGCAGAGTACTGAAGTGCCAGGGAAACCAATTCAAGTTTAGCAATAAAATAAGTTGTCCGGTTACTGGTCAACATTCCTGTACAGGTCCACCGGTGCTAAATTATTCTCAGCCCCCATGATCCAGCACTGCGGCCCCATCGATCTCGACTGGTATTATGGAGGGTGACGTCACTGAATGTTACCTCACCGCAGCAGTGTTGGCGTTCTGAACTTCTGGCATCGTAGCGCCCAGAATGGGAGCTCTTCGTTATTTTTTTTTGTTATTTTTTAGCAAGGTTGGATCTGTATAGGGAATGATTTTTTGATATTCTGACAATGCCTTTAAGCACTGAAGAGTGTAATATCTAATGTTCTGGCTTCGTAGAATAACTACTTAACTACACCTTTATGAAGCAGAATGTTAAAGGGGCTTTCTGGGACCAGTGAACTTACATTTGCATCTTAAGCCCAGCCACAATGCAATATTCTAGAAGTTCAAGATCTCTATGGGTCACCCGATCACATCGCAGGTCATGTGGTGCCACCAAGACCTTCTGCTGACGTGTTGTACGTGATTGTGTGCCCTTCCGGCAGGCTCTGTGTAGCCTTTCAACCATCCTCTGACTATGCTCGGTTCAAACACATGAAGTTTGCTCCATACATTCACAACCTTTACTGCACCTCTATGACTTTTCCTTCGCTCGGCTGAGTAGTGGAGTGGGTGGGCAGTGTCTGTTACCAAGCGGGTGTATTGGAAGGACTTTGTTTGACTAAGCCAGCGCTGTGCAGAATAGGAAATGTAGGCTGTGACTGCAGGAAACTGCCACAGACCTGAACATCATGATGTAACTGCACATGCCTGCAGACTCTGAGAAAAGCAGCAAATTACTGAAGTATTTGGGAGACGATACATAATGTGCTTGGACCATTTTCCAAAACCCCCCTTTTAATGGTCTCCAATGAACTTGGTGCTATTAGGGTCTCAATAAACTTCTTGTCTAATTTAGAGACTCCAAGGTTCCCACTCCTCCTTCCGGTCACAAGTGGAAAGAGATTCGACACGACAATAAGGTCACCTGGTTAGTGTCCTGGACGGAGAACATTCAGGGATCCATCAAATACATAATGCTGAACCCTAGTTCCCGTATTAAGGTAAGTGTGGCGCTTTTATAAATCTGTGTATTCTGTATATAATCTGTTGTTTTTATGATCGCCGCAGTGTGTAATAACAACATGACCAGTTTTTCCTATTACTGTAGTCACCCCTTGGTGAATCCTGTTGCGCTCATTTAGTGTCTCTTACTTTTTGTGCCCATCTGTGCTTATATATAAGCATTTAATACTTATGAATACGTTTGCTTCAGTTGTCCTCCTAGTTGGTGGGGGATCACAGTAATGCCGCTTCCTGTTTTAGGTATATTTTGTCCTCAATGCCTTGTATTTTCTAATCCAGTGTGTTCCTCCTTTTTATCAGGGAGAGAAAGATTGGCAGAAATATGAGACGGCTCGTAGGCTCAAGAAATGTGTTGAGAAGATCCGAAACACATACCGGGAAGACTGGAAATCCAAGGAGATGAAGGCCCGTCAGCGATCTGTTGCACTGTACTTCATAGATAAGGTGAGAGTACTGGTGCTGTCAAATCTGACAAGACAATATATGCATTCAGAATGGTTCCTGGTTTGTTTAAAGAATATACTGTACCATAGATGTGGGTCCACCCATACCTATGTCAAGAACTGGGTTCCCCCAGCCCAGCTGTATGCTGTGGTTGGGGGTAGTCAGGAGTATAGAAACTGCATATTAGAGCCCACTCGGCTGTTTCCATACTCTCAACTGCCATGTAAGAGTGGTATTGCCATCTTAGCCTTTGCCTTAGATGACAATGCCTCTTTTTTAACTTGCAACGGACTGATTAGTCAGGTTCATTCTAAGGCCCAATGTCCACGGCACACATGGATTTTCAATGCGGATGCACCGTGGATCATCTTTAAAAATGATTTTATTTTTTTATCGCTTGCTGGTGATCGCAGATTGGGAGGTTTCAATATAATAGAGCATGCTGCAATTTTAGATACGCGCAGGGCATCCGCAAAGCGCCTAAAAATCAAATCCACGGGGTTTAATTCAATTGTGGACACTCCATTGTTTTCTACGGGCGACTAGAGCTGCGGATCTCCCGTGCGGGAGAGCCACTCGGTTTTATTAAATCAAATCTGCATGTTGGCCTTGGGCCTAAGAGGACAGCTCGTGTTTTGTTCTTCTATTGCCTGCTGTAATCTATGCTCATACATCCACCTTTTTGTATATCTAGCTGGCTTTGAGAGCTGGTAATGAAAAGGAAGAAGGAGAAACCGCGGACACAGTGGGTTGCTGCTCTTTGAGAGTAGAACACATAAAACTTTACCCAGAAATGGATGGACAAGAGTACGTGGTAGAGTTTGACTTCCCGGGTAAAGATTCCATCCGTTACTACAATAAGGTGCCTGTGGAGAAGAGGGTATGTACTAGTGTTTTGTAGTGTACATTTGTATGACCAGATCATTATGCCTCCTGCTTCACACTTGTCATATGGTTCGGTAACAGGTCTTCAAGAACCTGCAGCTTTTCATGGAGAACAAACAACCAGAAGATGACTTGTTCGACAGGCTTAATGTAAGTGTGTGTTCTGTCATGCCTTTAAAGACCAGGATGAATCTGTTGTAGATGTGAGAAGGCACAGATTTGGGTCAAGCACGCAGTGTTTGTATCCATTTCTCCTTTTTTCTGTAAAAATGTTAATTTTTGAAAAGGCGTTTCGAAATATTTCTTCCTTGAGGAAAAAAAAACAACCCCCTTTTTTTTTTTTTCAGACAACTATTCTAAACAAGCATCTTCAAGATCTCATGGATGGACTAACAGCCAAAGTGTTCAGAACATACAACGCCTCCATCACCCTGCAGCAGCAGCTGAATGAACTTACCAACCGTAAGTGTAAAACTTGTGTTCAGAGAAGGAATTTACAACTTGACGTGACTTCTTGATATTTGTGGTAGTGAAGTCCTTAAAATGGCCTAGTACATTCACACAGGACAGTCTTTCCAACAACTTTCATACAGGGGCGATTAGTCGTTCCGTGAATGAAAGCGGAGCGCCCCAACGATCTCCTCCGGCCTCCATTCACTGTGACAAGCAGTCATTCAAAGATTGAACAACTCATGTTTACATTTAGCGTGATGGTGCTCACTAGTCGTTTCGTTAAGCTGAAACAAAGCGACTACTGAGCAGTTTCTCACTCTGTGCCCTGACGGTGGCTGAGTGTACACGATATACAACGATTACCGAAAATTGCTATTTCAGGCAACAATCATCCTGTGTAAAGCTACCTTAAGTGTCAAGTTTAGTATACAGTGCAAGGTCGGGTTCGTACAACCATACTTTGCGGCCTGCGAGAGGAATATGCGTGGCAAGTACGTAATTGCACTGCGTACTTGCTGCGACCCACCCATAGCCATGTACTATCTTGGAATATATACATGCATAATGAGTACCATGATAGAACATGCTGCAATGTCTCTTGGTGCCTATGGTCTATTGGTAGAGCCTATTCCGCATGCAATACACTGTAACGAAATGGTCATGTGAGCTCGGCCTAAGGCTTCTGACAACTGAGGAAGCAACTTGGTGGATACTCACTAGGTTGTCCCTTTATCTTGTAGATGCCTATGTTTAAAGTGTACCCATCTGATGGTATAGACAGTTATGACACCATTAGTTTGTTTTTTCACACAGTTTCCACTGTGTACTTGTCGGAATTCTGTCAATCCTCAAAAATTGCATTCAGATGGAATCTTGACTAGAATCATAGACTTTAATGTGTCCAACGGAGATCATTTTGGTCTGTGGTTGACATGGTTTCCATGATATATCAACTTTTGTTCCCATTCCTCTGAACAATGAATGCTTGGTCTAAAAGCACCCTGAGCTTTTCTGTTCTCCCTAAATGACAAATGGGTGAAAGTGAACGAGAAGCGTTCGGTCTGAACACAAGCCGACAAATGAGAATTGTTCGCTTTTCATTCGTCATTCCATGCCGGCATAAAACCCATCGTTGGCTCGTTCACTTGTTACAGTTTAAACAGCATTCGTTCAGTCTCTGTATTCGCTTATTCAGCGACTGAATGTTTCTCCTTTTGAAGGAGCCAACGATGCATTTGCCTGTCTAAACCGGCTACATGAGGAACAAGTAAGCCATGAAGTCGCTGGTTCAAACGATAACCTGCTTCTCTAAAAGGACCCTTAATCTGCACTTTTGTTTTTCCTAAATGAGAGAAGGAACAAACTGCCAAACAGACCACAAACGTCTATAGATCAGTCTTCAGTTATTCAAATAGAACCAATGATTTTTGCGCTTGCAAATATTAGTGTTTTTAAGTTTTTTTTTGTGTTTTTGTCTGCAGCCGATGATAATGTTCCTGCCAAAATATTGTCTTACAATCGTGCGAATAGAGCTGTGGCTATTTTGTGTAACCATCAACGTGCTCCTCCTAAGACTTTTGAGAAATCAATGTTGAATTTGCAGACCAAGGTATGAGCTCCCTAATTAACATATATTGCTACAATGTTCATCGCCTGGATGGGACATATTTACACATGGTGTGGATATAGATTGTGTATATACGTATATTGTTTTTATTTGCATTAGATTGATGCCAAAAAGGATCAACTAGCAGATGCACGCCGCGAGCTTAAAAGCGCCAAAGCAGATGCCAAGGTCAAGCGTGATGAGAAGACCAAAAAGTATGTCAAGTTTTTTTGTTTTTTTTTTTGTTCAGCATCTGATAGTAAATTAAAACTTTATTCATTGTATTCTTTATCTTTCGAATATCAAATTGTAACTTTTTTCAATTTAAGACTTTTGCTGGCATGAATGAGACCCTATATCATTTACATCATCCTGTCTTGATTAAGGTGTGCGGCTCATTAGGGCACTTTCAGACTAGCAGAATATTTCCACAAGAGACACTGAAAGATGCAGAAAATGTGATGCCCCAATCTGCATGTAGACACGCAGCTGCAGATTAAGCTTCATCTTGTGGAAATAGTCTGCACATCTGAAAGCACCCTTAAAAGGCCCAGCTCTGAACCGGCATGATTCTAGATGGATGCGATCAGTGTGGGTGTTCAGCCACTGCATGAATGTTTCCATAAAATGCTCTGTGATTTCTATACAGTGTTAATGGAAGGGGTTTCATGCTCTTCAAGCTAACCTTTCGTCTTCCTTTATGCAGGCTTGTTGAAAGCAAGAAGAAAGCCGTACAAAGGATAGAGGAGCAGCTGATGAAGTTGGAGGTTCAAGCAACAGATAGGGAAGAGAACAAACAAATTGCTCTTGGAACCTCCAAACTTAATTACTTGGACCCAAGAATCTCTGTAGCCTGGTAAGAATGTTGTATTATGCGGACTATAATCATAAAGGTTTTGCCCAGTACTTTAAATATGGATGGCTTGTCCTTTTTAGGCTATCCTATCGGTGGGGTGACCCCAGCATCTCAGTTGCATGACGAGACTGTGGCACTGCAATACCAGGCACTGCTGTTACAAAATGAACAGTATGCTCCCTGGTATACAATGAACAGATAGCAATGCTGCAGCTCCTTCAAATAGCTGATTGGCAGGGGTGTCAGTAGTCAGACCCCGGCCATCTGATATTGATTACCTATCCTAAAGAACTAAATTAAGGGATCAGCCTCCTTTTATAAAGGGATTTTCTGCCACACACACCCTTCCCTCCTCCCTATTGATTGGTGGGGACCCGCCGCTTGGATCTCTGCTAATCGTCTGATTCCCAGGACTGCTGTCACTGTGGTTAGCGCAGTCCTGGAAAACCCCCTTAGGTCTGCGCTCTGTGAGACTCGAATAGGTCTGCCAATACAAAGTAACACCAAGGGTCTTTTGCGACCTGCTTTTATAAAGGGAGCAAAACTGACCAAGCATTGGGGTACCAGCACTATGGAGAAGCAGTGATCTGAGGTTATGGTCATGTCATTCTAGTTCTTGTGACTTAGGCCTCATGTCCACGGGGAAAATCTGGCCCGCTTCGAATTCTCCATGGAGAATCCGTAGCGGGTCCCTCCTGCCCCGCGGTCATGAGCGCTGAAAATAAGAATGAACTTACCCGCAGGGGTCCGTGCAGATCTTCTCTTCTCCGCGGCCGGATCTTCTTTCTTCGGCCGGCGGATTTGCTCGGCACGGTGGCGGCATGCTGCGCGCATCCGCCGGGCCGAAGAAAGAAGATCCGGCCGCGAAGAAGGGAGGATCTGCGCGGTCCGCTGCAGGTAAGTTAATTCTTATTTTAGGTCTCCCGCGGATCCGGACGGCTTCCATAGGCTTCAGTAGAAGCCTGTGGGAGCCGTCCCCACGGGAGACCCGCACGAAAATGGAGCATGTCCATTTTTTTAAATTCACTTTTATTGACCATCGGCGGGTATTTATCTACCCGCGGGTGGTCAATGCATCCCTATGGGGTGCGGATCCGCATGCAGGAGAAGAGTTAAAATCCGCTGCGGATTTTAATTCTTCTTTTCCCCGTGGACATGAGGCCTTAGAATGTAGTTTTTTATTGTAACCTTTTGTGTTTAACTTTATTTGTTTTTATCCACGACAGGTGTAAAAAGTTTGGCGTTCCTATTGAGAAAATCTACAACAAAACTCAGAGAGAGAAGTTTGCATGGGCTATCGATATGGCAGACGAGGACTTTGCATTTTAATGAGTGCGAGAGACAATGTTTGTTTTATAATTTGTTTTTAATTATTTTATTTTAAGCCTGGATGTCACCTCAGAAAGGGATTTTTTTCTAGAGAGCTGTGAGCCTTACCTTTATCAACTTTTATTATATGACGGGAAGGGGATATGCAGCAGATTAATGGGGGACAAAAAAAAAAAGACATGGGAAACAAAAACCCCACCAAGGCTAAAGCCTGCTCGCTAAACATTGGCTACTATAATCTCCATGCTGCCGTTAGTATTGTCCCATGGACAAGTAGTATATACATATGTACAAAATGGGATATCTAAAATTGTGATTTAAAAAACGTTGTTTTTATGTGTTTTAAGATGGGAGGTTTTCACCAGGCATAAAAAAAAATCCGCTTTTCAAAAAAGTCTGTATTATAGAATTAAGAAAATATCCTGTGTGTTTTTACAGTTTTTTTTTTTTTTTCAATAACTTCTATTTTAATAGAAAATATAAACTTAACCCTTCCCTTTCATCTGAACATATCCCCTTACCCCCCCTGGTTACACTGAAGAGAGAGGGGCCTATTGTCTGGCAGCTGAGGGGGTCAGTTTGACTCCTGTTTTTTTTTCCCAGTAAACGTGAAACTTTATTCAAGCCGATCGTAATTGTTTGGTTTTGAAAAGTTGCATCAAATGTGATTTTCTTTTTTCTCAGATTTCTCAGTTTTCTGAAAGGGGCGGGGGGGAGGTTTTTCTGAATTTTTATTTTGTATTAATGTGAATTTTTTTGCTTTCTTTGCCCAATCTTATCTATTGTACTATTACTTCAAGTATTTAATCCTTTTTATCTTCTAAGAGAAAAAAAAAAAAATCTACCAGTTGTACAATTGTAGGGACATTTTAAATTCTTTTCATTTCAGCAGATTTTACCACGGAATTTAATTTAATGTGAAGAGTAACTTTCTAGAAGTGCAATGAAGACCAAACTTGTTGTAACCTTTTTATATAAGAAAAACCCCATTGTCAGACTGAACGGCAGCGCCTCACTTAAGCGGCAGTCCCTCTTTGTTTTATGTGGTACTCCAAGTTTTTAGCTTTATGAATGTCATTCGGCAGCCTGTTTTTGAGGGGCTGAGGGTCAACGGCAAGACTTGATTAACTATTAAAGATCATTCGGTTTCCTGGAAGGAATGGTGGTTGAGAAAACGATAAAATGTCAAAAAAAATTTACTTGAATGCGATTTACACTATGGACTTCCTCATGTTTGTAAAATCAATTGCAAAAGATTGGTGAGTTTTTGTGCTGATTGCTTTAAAAAAACATAATAATGCCCTGTAAACAAATTTTTGTGACACTTTTGTTTTGTTTTGCCTAGAACGCTTTTTAATATTTTAATTTTTTTTTGTTTTTAAATATAAAAAGCAAGTGTTCAGAAGACTCCTTTTTTTTTTTTTTTTTTCTTTTTTTGGACATTTCCCCTCCTATCTTCTATTTTTATCATGAATTGCCATTATATTGAGTGTAGGTTATTTAAAATAAAACCCTACAACTTGCAATCTGCCTATGTGCCGTTATTTTCTTTTGCGTAGTTACTTTAAAGAGCCATTCCCGTAAAAAAAAAAATTATATGCATGCATACATACATACTCACACACTTTTTCCTTAAGTAGCTAGCCCCCAGTATACATGGCGGCTTGTTGGCTAGCATTACTTTGGTTATATTTCTACCTAAACGTCTCTTCAGATAGGTCATGTGATCTCATTGAGTCTCCCATGAGACCGTCGGCACCACATAAGCGCTCCACAACCATCCCATCGACTATTGCTCCTGTGCTTTCACACAAGAGCAATCGTTGTCCTGCGAGTGGAGGCGGAGCGGCCAGAGATCTCTTCCGGTTACCTGCTTCCATTCATTGCAGGCAGGCAGTCCTTCATTGAACGGCTGCCTGTTTACATGGGCCAATAGTCGCTTGATTTCAGGTGAGCTAAAAACCAAGCAACTCCAACAAGTGAGCGATTTCATGCAATGCCTTTCACTGCATGTACACAGGGAACTATCACCCAAATTCACGGTTTGCAGCGACTTGGTCGATAATCGGCCCGTGTAAACATACCTTTTACTGATGATGATTAGAGGCATCGGTCACACAGCTTTATAATGCAGGAAATGATCCTCCTTTCTGGTTCATACTTATGGTCTTAGCTTATTTAGGTGTCTATAGATGGTAGTGAAGATAGTTACATTGTCCTCCCAGAAGGCAGAGGTGGTACTTTTTCTAGTTCATATGATGCATCACATGACTGCTAGAGAAAGCAGCAAGACATGTTTAAAGGGAACCTTTTGGCATTTTTGAGCTTGGCAACCTCTATTACGGATTGCACAAGAGCATAGCCATCTGAAAAGAGTCATGCTATGTCTGTGTGCTGCTCTCTTCACACAGCATTGGAATGGGTCACCTAGTGAGTAGGAGACACAGCTCCCTGGACCTCCCTGTCCCCTCACCTAGTAACCCCATAGCATAGTTTCTGGAGCTCAAATGTGCGGACAGATACCATCTTGTCTGTAAAATTGAACCTAAGTATCGTCCAAGGCTGCACTGCACAGAAGTGACTGCAGTATACATGAGACCTTGAGTATGATAGGCAATGATGGCAAAATGTGTTTTTGCTCGAGTGGCACTTAAGGCAGAACGGATTGTTACGTTGCCGCCATGAGGGCAGTACAGGTAATGCTGTACTTTGCATCCTACACTTGTCAGCTACCATTTGCCACTGTATGGGATTTAGTTACTTGGGTGTTCACATACAGCTGATTTGTGGCAGAAATGTCTATAATTGCAAATTGATTCCATACATCTGAATGGCATTTTGTCAGCAAGTTCATAGATTTCTGGGAGCCGCATTCAGATGACTGAGGCAGTCAGAAAGTTGTGCAGCAAATACTGTATGTGAATAAGTTTTAATAAATCTGCACCATTTAATAGACCATAACATGTAAACAGGCAGATGTAAGGAGCCATGGCCATATGACTTCATGGGCCCGAGGTATTTCACAGTATGGCCCTGGATGGTTTGATACAACTTGATAAGGAACTCTGCAGGGACTACTTCCAACCCGGAGAATGAGGGTTTGGGCTTTCAGGAATGAAGAGGGCAGCAGTTGCATATTTGCATCATTCATTTCATTGGGGCTTAGTTGAAGTATTTGGTTCTCTCCGCCAGTCCCATTTCAATGAGTAGATCTGCAGCGTGCATGTGGCTGTTGCTCCATTCATTCCAAGATCCGCCTGATCGATGGAGGTCTGACTGTTGGGACTTCTCTTATGAAACCACCCCTTATGAAATAGATTTAGGCTTCAGTTGTTCTATGCCACACAATCCACAGCAGTAATTACACCGCATAATACGGAATTGGAATTACTGTTGCAGATGTGTTGTGGATTTCATTTTCAGAAATTTTACTTAGCTCTGAAGTCTGATTAAAATGAGGCGTTTTAAAAGTTGCAAGGGTCAGGAAGGGTATTTTCACCTTTAGGGAGAGCGCCTAGAAGGTGTGAAGAGACTTGGCCACCCATGCTCCCCTGGGAATTATGCAAATAGAAGATTTCTTTGGCTCATAATTCTCAGGCATTGTTACAAAGCTTGTTTAAAAAGTCTGGTGAAATTGACTTGCAGTAATGCTGCCTTCCAGTAGGTGGCGCTGTAGAAGTATTCCATTTTCCCATTTAAAAGTTGCAAAGAACGGAAAATGCTGCAGAAAATATTTCTGCAGTGGAAACTTTAACTGTAAGCGGAGGATCGGGTTTTCAAGCAGGGAATTACAGGAGGCCGATGTCTGCTGTGGCTTTTTGTTTTGTTTTCCTCCCCTGCACGAAAAATATGCCACAGCTTTTTCCAGCAAAATGACAGACCCCTCAAATTTAATGGCAAATCAGTTTTCAGATTGACCATGAACACACAATATTAAAGGTAAACAGTTGTTTTACCAGCTAAACTATGCAGGGTGGGCTCTAGTACCCTGTTGTACTGCCTCTAGCTTGGATACAAGATGTGATACTGGCAGGTACAAGTTCCCCCATAGAGTGGGGACGCATAACTTGTAAAAAGTGTAACTTTTTAAAATCAAACACTTTTCCAATTTATAAAAACAAAACACTAATGTTAAGGTAATGTCGCGATGGAATGGATTTCATGCGCATCAAAATCCATTTGGTGTGGCTTTTGATACAGAGCTCACACCCCTCATTTAAAAAGGTGGCATCTACACTGAAAACAGGGTGCTATAAGGCTAACTTCACACGTCCAAGAGCAATATGAAGCTGTGAATCGCGCTCCCTATCCATGTGAAATCCCCATGGTAAAACAGCCTTGCATCGCTTCGGAGATGCAGGGATCCGCTGACACAGCCATGTGGAGAAAAAGGCAATGAAAATTTTTAAAAAAGACCTTTCCCCATTGAAATAAAATGGGGAGAAAAACAGATCATTATTTTTTCAGTTTCTCTTCTCCTACAATGGAGCAGAGAGATCGAAACTCTGAACTGACCCTAACGCAGGTATGAAAGCGGCCTTATTTCTTCAGCACAATTAAATGACTGACTTGCTGTAGCGGGCTGAGTAAAACCAGACGCAACCACAAGAGGGTGGTAATAGCTTGACGATTAATTGGTGGTTCTGCAGCACCTCCGCCACAATCCAAACTGCTAACAGAAATGTTTTATGGGGCCTGCACCCAGAGCAACATAAAAATGTGCGGATGTCTTTTTTTCTGTTTGGGGTTCAACGTAACTAGCAAATTTTAGCTAGTGGACATTTTACCGTAATTGATGATCACCATTGTACATTTGATGTACACTGGCCTCAGCGGTGTATGGCACAAGACCACTTGGATCAGTCGTCAGCTGCAGCAGTCACACATCGTGTGATTTTTCTTGCCCATGTAAAACCACCCTCAGAACCCTTTCACACGGCCATAGGCGTTTTTACATGCGCCTGCTGGTACCGTAAAAACGTGTAAATGGGCACGACACATATACGCCTAGGCTGCAATGCTGTTGCCTCCCCCTTGGCGGCTCACCTCCTCTCTCCTTCCCTCCTGTAATTAGCAATGGGAGGGGGCAGAGCTAAGCACCCACCCCTTGTCCGCAGCCCGCAATGGGAGGTAGCGGAGCTTAGCTTCGCTTTGCCACCTCCCATTGCAAACAGCCAGAGGGGAGGAGAGAAGATGAAGGGAGTTTAGCAGTCACACTGCTCAACTCCCTCCCTTCTCCGGCCGCCATCATTGGCTCCCATAGAAGCCCATGCAGCGGCCAACATAGTCCAGAAGCAAAGATAGTTCCAGGACTATCATTTCAACCCGGCATGAAAACGCTCAGCGCTATATTGGCTGGACGGGCGCGTTTACATCACGGAAATACAGCCATGTGATCTGATGCATTGGAACCCAACGCATCAGATCACAGAGTATATCAGTCGGGTGTGAAAACAGGGTCCGATATACTCTCGTGTAAAAGACCCCCTAAGCATACGTTTCTTTCTTGGTATTCCACTAAAGAAGACGATGAACTCCATCCTTTCATCAAAATAATTCTAAATCTTCTCCAGGCTGGGATTGAGAAAGGCCTAAGACCATCTACACTAAGAGTACAGGCGGCAGCCATCTTGGGTTTTACAGCTAAGCCTATTTCCCAGGACCTTCTCATAAAGAGATTCCTGAAGAATCTATCAGATTGAAACCAGTGGAGATACCTTTAGTCCTGAAAGGGTTTTGCCTTTCCATGCTAGAAGTTGACTATAAAAATCTTTCTGTTAGCCATCACTTCCATCCTGAGAATTAGTAAGCTGCAGGCCTTCTCCTCTAAGGACCCTTATCTTACTTCTTTCCTTCCAGACAGGGTTATCCTTCGTTATTAATAGGGATGAGCGAGTATACTCGCTAAGGCACTACTCGCTCGAGTAATGTGCCTTAGCCGAGTATCTCCCCGCTCGTCCCGAAAGATTCGGGGGCCGGCGCGGGACGGGGAGCTGCAGGGGAGAGCAGGGAGGAACGGAGGGGAGATTTCTCTCTCCCGCCCGCTCTCCCCGCCGCAACTCACCTGTCAGCTGCGGCGGCCCTCGAATCTTTAGGGACAAGCAGGGAGATACTCGGCTAAGGCACATTACTCGAGCGAGTATACTCGCTCATCCCTAGTTATTAACCATATTATGGACTAAATCGTCTATCTTCTGGTACTATGCCCTAACCTCTTTTCTGGGGAGAAATTTAGTCTCCACCTGTTCTGTTGCCTTAAAATCTACCGCTGCACTGTTAGACACTGATTGATCATGAGCAGCTATTAGACAGAAAATGGCAGCCGCCATCTTGGCTGCCCATAGACGAAGCACTGAACCAGTGAAACAGAGGGGCCAGGAAGAGAAGATCAAGTACAGCTAAGATACAGATGGGGGCAGAAAAGTGGCAAATGATGTTTAAAACTGATAAATGTAAGGTTCTGCACATGGGCAGAGGAAATACATGTCATCATTACACACCAAATGGGAAACCACTGGGGAACACTGACATGGAAAAGGACTTGGCGGGTTTAGTTAACTGTAAGCTTAACTAGTGCAACCAGTGTCAGGCAGCTGCTGCCAAGGCAAATAGGATCATTGGGGGCATCAAAAGAGGTCTTGGGGCGCATGTACAGAGAAAGGACAATATTCTTGTCAAGTCACTGGTCAGACCACACATGTAATATTGTGGACAGTTTTTGGGCACCAGTAGTCAAGAAGGACATATCAGACCATGAGCAGGGGCAAAGGAGGGCAACTAAAGTGATAAACGGAATGGTAGGACTACAATACCCAGAGAGGTTATTAAAATTGGGGTTATTTAGTTAAAACAAAAAAAAAAAGACATCTGATGGGCGACCTGATAACCATGTACAGTATAAATATATCAGGGGACAATACAGAGATCTCTCCCATCATCTGTTCTTACCCAGGACTGTGACTGTAACAAGGAGGTATCCTTTATGTCTAGAGGAAAGACAGTTTCTTCCCCAACATAGGCGGTTCTTTACTGTAAGAGCAGTGAGACTATGGAACTCTCTGCCTGAGGACGTGGTGATGGTAAACTCAATAAAGGAGTTTAAGAGGGGCCTGACCGTCTTTCTTGAGCGATGCAATATTATATGTTATAGTCACCAAATACTGCAAAAAGGTCAGTGATCCAGGGATTATTCTGATTGCCAGACATGGAGTCAGGAAGGATTTTTTTTGCTTCTTCCTCATTGGGATTTTTTGCCTTCCTCTGGATCAACACTGGGAAATAGGCTGAACTGGATAGAGATGTCTTTTTTTGGCCTAGCATACTATGTTACTATGGATGCCACTGCCTGTATGTATGAATCTTCCTGAGAACTGTATAGATTAATGATATTTTTTTAAATGATCTATTTTAAATGGAATAATTTTATCTTTTTATGGCAGTGTAAGGCTTTGGTGCCTCAGTGGTTGTATGGTACAGAGTAACTTCAGATTTACTTATAGGTTATTTGGGAGGTGCGAACATTGGTATATATTATGGATCCTGGCCAAAAATGTATGTTTTCGTTTGTCAACAAAGTTGAATTAATTTAATTAAATGGTATACTAGTTAAGGGCAGGAAAACCATGAACGATCACTAATATATATATATATATATATATATATATTTTCTATATCTATACACACACACACACACACACACACAAGGGGCTGCTGATAAGTCTTTGGCTTTGTGTTCTTTTTTTTGTTTCTATGGTAACAAATGTTACATCACATGAAAGCCTTATGTGTCTAATATAGGTTTTCAAAATGTTGTGTTTGTAGCTTATGACAACAGTGATCTCGGCACGCTGGAAAACAAAATGGCGGAGTCTAAGGCGATATTCACAGCAAATGAGAGCAGAGGAGTGATAAAATTCTTGTTTCTGCAAGACAGGTCTACGAAGGATATTCATGGTGATATGTCGCAGACATTGGGGGATCAATGCCCTTCATATTCTACAGTTAAGAATTGGGTTGCCAAATTTAAAACGGGCCACCTCGGCACCAATGATGAGGAACATCCTGGACGACCGAGAGAGGTTGTCGTTCTGGAGATCGTCGATGCTGTGCACAACCCCATACTGGAGAATCGGCCAATTTCAGCTGCAGGAATAGCAGACATCATGGGGATTTCTGATGAACGTGTTTGTGTCATTATCCATGAACATTGGAACATGAAGAAGCTATCTGCAAAGTGGGTCCCCAAATGTTTGACAACAGATCAGAAAAGCATGCAAGTGAAAACTTCCCGATCCATTTGTCAGCGTTTCCGGACTGATAAGAACTTCCTGGATCGACCGGTCACTATGGATGAGACCTGGATTTATTTGTATGACCCTGAAACCAAGGAACAGTCAACAGAGTGGAGGCACAGTGGTTCTCCTCACCCAAAGAAGTTCAGCCACTAAGGTGATGGCGTCTGTGTTCTGGGATAAGGAGGACGTGCTGCTAGTGGACTACCTTCAAAATGGTTCCACCATCAATGCAAGGTATTACATTGAACTTTTGGACCAATTGAAGGCAGCCCTGAAGGCCAAAAGGTGCGGCAAGCTGTCCAAAGGAATCTTGTTCCTGCAAGACAACCCCTCTGCTCACACTGCACAAGAACAATGGCAAAACTGGTGGAGCTAGGCTTCCAGGTGGTTGACCACCCACCTTATTCACCAGATCTTGCTCCCTCCGGCTATCATCTGTTCCCAAACCTGAAGAAACACCTCAAGGGTACCAAATTTCACACCATTTCTGATGCCATGGCTGCTACGGATGACTGCTTTGAGGCACAACCAAAATCCTTCTTTTTACAAGGCTTACAGAACTTGGAATACCGATGTAAGAAGTGTGTTGGCATCAGTGGAGAGTATGTGGAATAAATGTAAAGTTTCATCTTCCTATCTCGTTTCTTTCTGGGTAAAGCCAAAGACTTATCAGAGAGTGAGTGAGTGAGTGAGTGCTATATATATATATATACACACACACACACACACACACACACACGATGTTTTTCATCTGTAAATACAGGATACATACGAGGAGGGCCGCAAAAGAAGCTGGAATTCATTTATTAAAAATAATCTATTTATTTGTGTATTCTGAAGCTTCAGTCTCCTCTCCATTTGAAGCAATACATTTTTAAAAATCGTTGTTATTGATGTATTTTAGTACTTGTGTTGTTTTTTTTTTCACCTCTTCAACTTCAGCAAAATGTTTTCCTTTGGGGCCTTTCTTAACCCGATGAAATGTTTTAAAAAATGTTGCATGGAGCGAGATTGGGTGAGTATGGAGGCTGAGGCAAGGGTGTCATGCTGTTTTTCGTCAAAAAGTACTTAACCCTTTCCAATCCACTGTCTGCTGTCTTCCTACATTCTGATTGAAGCATTTACAGCTTCAATGTCAGAAGACTTCCAACGAGGTATTCTTACCATCTATTGCCAGCCACTCTGCTGTTGGAGCATCTCTGGTGCACACACACACTGGCATTAGCCAGCAGAGAAAGCCTTTTAGGAAATCCTAAATCCAAAATTGGATTGGAAACACTTAAACTTAGCAGGTGGGCAGGTGCGTTGTCATGATGGAAGAACCAGTCCCCTGTACACCACAAAATCGGGGCGTTTCCTCTGTACATCGTGACATTTTAACTCGTTTGAAACAGGAGAACCATTCATAATCTTGTGTTTTACTCATGGCAGCTTCCTTACAGGTTCTTTGTAGCATAACAGCCGTATCTGTTCCTTTTTTTTCCCAAAAAGGAAACAAAAATTTCAAAGGTGCACATTGTTTGTATGAGTCATCCATCACAAAATAGGTGAAAAACTGAACAACTTGGTCAAAAATAAATCACTGGAGACGAACATAACCTTACCCAACAACGGTGGCTGGAATACTACCTCAGAAGGGTGCGGCAGACATTCATCTTATAAAGGAAACCTATACTAGTAATACCCCATGCACTAGAAGACGACTCCTGGTTCTTTTGGGTACCCCCTCGTATAGTCTTTCTTCTAAGTATTTGACCTAACATAGCTAGAAATTCTCAGCTTCTCTTTAACTTCTCACTTAAAAGGGGTTACACCAAACAACACTTATCCTCTGGACCCCCACTGATCCTAAGAACAGGGATCCCACTACATTCATCTCCAATGGGCAGGTGGAAATAGCTGAACATTTCTACTCGTCTATTTCCATCAGCCCAAATGAAGATTAATGGAGTGGCACTGTGATTACACGACCACTACTCCATCAATCTCTTCCTCACTGCAGGGGAAGGGGGTGACCCCCACCAATCAGACTATATCGCCTATCCTGTTGTTGATCGTGGTACAACCCCTTTAAGATGCACAGTACAGTAACATGAAACAGCATCTTCTTACAGTCTCTGTTATCCACAGTTGTCAAAACCGCTCCACAATGAACCAAAGCCAAATACCTTGAAACGTGTTTCAACTTTGTATGATGAAGATGCTCCTTCATCCCTACAGCAAATATCTCAGACTATTAAATAAAAACACTTTTAAAAATAGGAGTCTATTACTAACTTTACCTGCCATAAACAAGTCTGGGGGATTTGATGAAAACTCTGTCTCTGCCTTTACTTCTCCGCACAGTGGTATCAAGGCCTTGCAGTCTCCGTTTTCACGCTGCATGCTAATTAAGTGTGAACCATCCAATAGGTGGTTCACATGCTTGGATTAGTCTTGCTCTCTTTCCTTCTCCTTCCTCCGAAACCCCTCCTCTTGACTAATGATTGATGTCCCCAGTTCCCTTGAGCTGGAGACACTCCATGTTTTAGTCACTGGGCATGCGCCTATTCCCTTTAAGTGTTGGTGACTGACTACACTTAAAGTGAGGTTACACTATGCATAGTTTCTGAAGACCTAAAAGGGTTATCCCGTAAATCCCTTATCAAGCTAAAGCCCTAAAGGCTGTTAAAAGTTGTTTTACTAGAACTTGCAGTGTTTTTGTTAGGGGGTTTTAACCCTTTCCAATCTACTGTCTGACGTCTGAAGACATTATGATTTAAGGCTGTATAGTTCCGATGTTGGAAGACGCCCGTCGGGGTTCTCTTACTGTATATTGCCAGCCTCTCTGCTGTCGGAGCCTATCCAATGTGTCACTTCATGCAGTACTGGCTTTAGCCAGCATATATAACACCATTGTATAACAGCAGAAAAAGAGTAAGCCCCCTAGGAAAACCAGGATACAAATTACATCAGAAAGGGTTAATAGGCCTTGCAACATGTTACCATGTGTATTGAGGTTTTCCAAAGTTTGCCAGGTTTTTAGTGGTCTCAAACTGATCTCAGTACACCATGCTCTTCAATAAGGTCTTCAACTCCTATGTTGCAGACCATAGTATCGGCTTATCTACATCAATTATAAATTTTATGATTGATGAGAAAAGTTTTTTTGTTTTTTTTTATTGTAACGGTTTCTTTAAAGTTTGATGCCGCCATAATGGTGGAGTTGCTTGGCATGATGGTGCATGGTGTATGAAGGGGTGGTACAGCATTAAACTAGGGCAGCTTCCAAGCTGATAAAGCTCTATAGAGAAACGAAAGTTAGAATGGTGATGCAGTAGATTGTGGAAAAAGTCCCAAGGGCTGACGTGATAGATAGTGACCAAACATTGCTGATTCAAGTAAGAAATCGGAGAGAAAGGAGCTGCTTATTTGTGAGGATTTCCTGCACGATCCGCTAATGAAACTCAACACCAGGTGATCATAGTAACGGAAAAGAGCTACCTGTGTTTGTTCCTGTTGAAGTTACTTGTTAACAAACCATGTTGAGCAAGCAGCAATGTGATCTGAAGAGCCATATGGTGCTGGGACAGGCTTGCAACAAGGCTTTCTTTAAATGTTTCCCAGTAGCACTCTGAAAAGAAGAGTTGGTTTGCCCCATGGTCTTCCCCTCAGTAAATTGAGAGAAGTTCTTGCCTGAGCCCCACCCCCAGGCCAAGGAGTTCTTTCATTTCTAGAAAAGAAAAAACGTTTTCGTCAATTTTTATTTCCATCTTTTCCCCCTTGGTGCTGCTGGAAGCAGGCTGGGGCTAGAATTAGTTTCCTTCTCCCTGTAGCACCTGACAATATAATATAGTCCCTCCTTACTTCCTCTGCAATTGGATTCCTCTTTGCTATACTGCTGTGTTAGCTCCCAACCTTGGAACAAAGAAAAGATGGACAAGTACTAAGGTGCTCTAAAGTGCAAATTTTTGTTAGCCCACTCCCTCTTTAAATAATGATGTCATTGAATGGCTGTGATTGGCTGATGCCGGTGCTGGCTAGCCAATCAGAGCATTATCTTTGTAGGAGGCGGAGAATTCAAGCGCCACTTCCAGAAAGAAATGCTCTGCCGGCACAGAGGACATCACGGCAGCCTGCAGGAGCGACGGGGACCCGCAAGCGTACCGGAACGCGGGCAGTAGGTGAGTATTGGTGTTTGTTTTTGTAGTGTAGTGTAGTTGAGGTTTATTTTTGTGTAAATGTTTTTTCCAGAATTTTGGGTGGGAAGTAGGGAGTGCGTCTTCTGGTATATGGGTTGGGGAGAACTATTACTATTGAGGGGGTTACTACTATTGCTGATGGAGGGTTGATATTGCTGAGGGGGGGGGGGGTTACTATTATTGTGCAGGTTAATATTATTACTGAGTGGGGTTAATAATATTAGAGAGGGGGGTAAATATTACTGTGGGGGTGGTGTCGCTATTTCTACTGGGGCCACTGTGGGGATCACCATTTCAACTGAAGCCACTGTGTCAAGTGATGCAGCAGCCAGCGAGGTTGTGATCACTAGAGGCCACTGGGTGCCCGGAGGTCAAATAATATGCTGTAATAAGCTACACCTCCAAGCTACGCCCCCTTTTTTTACCATGGCCGCTATTTTTTCGTGACAAAGGTGGCAACCCTAATACCACCTGACAGGACATAAAGTGATACATTTACAGACAGTCAGCTCACAGTTTGCAGACATTAACCTCATTTGCTGCAGCTGTGCAATACACATAACAGAATGACAAGACAGTTTTGCACAGAACATCTACATAAAACATACATGTATGACATTATGGAGGGGGCCAGGAAAGCATGTACTTGGCCACTACACCATGATAGTGGCAACAAACTTCTGAGCATTACATTTCCTATCGTGTGTCCTCCACTAAAAAGAAAACATTCAAGAATAGAGATCACATTGCAGTCCTTATATTTTCTTGACTACAAAAACAAAGCAAGGTGCATGTTAGAAAATATCACTCTATTTAAAATCGGAGGAGTATAATGTTGAGGAATGATCAGTTAAAGAGTAGAGATGAGCGAACGTACTCGTCCGAGCTTGATATTCGTGCGAATATTAGGGTGTTCGGGATGCTCGTTACTCGTAACGAGCACCACGCGGTGTTCCGGTTACTTTCAGTTTCCTCTCTGAGACGTTAGCGCGCTTTTCTGGCCAATTGAAAGACAGGGAAGGCATTACAACTTCCCCCTGCGACGTTCAAGCCCTATACCACCCCCCTGCTGTGAGTGGCTGGAAAGATCAGATGTCACCCGAGTATAAAAATCGGCCCCTCCCGCGGCTTGCCACACATGCCTTGTGACTTAGCTGAGGGAAAGTACTATCGTGCTGGAGCTGCTGTAGGGAGAGCGTTAGTAGTTAGTGTAGGCTTCAAGAACCCCAACGATCCTTCTTAGGGTCACATCTACTAGTGTGCAGTACTGTGTTAGCACTGTATTTTTTTTTTTTTTTCCAAAATTGGATCTGCAGAGCATTGCGCCCTGCAATAGGGACAGAAGTGGGGGTTAGGCAGGGAGAGTGTTAGGAGTTAGTGTAGGCTTCAAGAACCCCAACGGTCCTTTCTAGGGCCACATCTATCCGTGTGCAGTACTGTCCAGGCTGCTGTTAGCAATGTTGCATTTTTTTTTTTTTTTCTCAAAACCGGCTGTGCAGAGCATTGCACCCGGCATTAATACTACAGGGATAGAATTGTGTAGGCAGGGCCAGAAGACATACATTATTCATTGAATACACGCAGTGTGGGTGTTCCTTGTAAAAAGCAGGGAAAAAATTCTATTTGGCCTGCCTCTGACAGTACTCAGGGCTCTGTGTACGTGTGTGCTGTGCGTTGAACGTTCAGAAAAAAAATCAGACGCAGTCAGCTACGTTTTACCGCAGGCGTGCGGCAATTTTTTTCCTGCATGGGAAATCCCTGATCTGCTGTAGGTAGCAAATTACTTTGCATCACTGCAGTTCTGGGACAAATTGGCAGGGCCACAACACAGTTATTAAACTTAGTATTCATTGAATACACGCAGTGTGGGTGTTCCTTGTAAAAAGCAGGGAAAAAATTCTATTTGGCCTGCCTCTGACAGTACTCAGGGCTCTGTGTACGTGTGTGCTGTGCGCTGAACGTTCAGAAAAAAAATCAGACGCAGTCAGCTACGTTTTACCGCAGGCGTGCGGCAATTTTTTTCCTGCATGGGAAATCCCTGATCTGCTGTAGCGAATTACTTTGCATCACTGCAGTTCTGGGACAAATTGGCAGGGCCACAACACAGTTATTAAACTTAGTATTCATTGAATACACGCAGTGTGGGTGTTCCTTGTAAAAAGCAGGGAAAAAATTCTATTTGGCCTGCAGGCTTGCGCCAATTTATTTCCTGGCTGTGAAATCACTGGTAATACAGCATGCTGAGGGGTAGGGGTAGGGCTAGAGGACGTGGACGCGGCCGAGGACGCGTAGGCCCAAGTGAGGGTGTGGGCACAGGCCGAGCTCCTGATCCAGGTGTGTCGCAGCCGACTGCTGCGCGATTAGGAGAGAGGCACGTTTCTGGCGTCCCCACATTCATCTTACAATTAATGGGTCCACGCGGGAGACCTTTATTAGAAAATGAGCAGTGTGAGCAGGTCCTGTCCTGGATGGCAGAAAGTGCTTCCAGCAAGCTATCATCCACCCAGAGTTCTGCGCCGTCCAGTGCTGCAAATCCGAATCCTCTGTCTGCTGCTCCTCCTTCCTCCCAGCCTCCTCACTCCACTACAATGACACATGCTCAGGAGCGGGAAGACTCTCAGGAACTGTTCTCGGGCCCCTGCTCAGATTGGGCAGCAGTGGTTCCTCTCCCACCAGAGGAGTTTATCGTCACTGATGCCCAACCATTGGAAAGTTCCCGGGGTCCGGGGGATGAGGCTGGGGACTTCTGCCAACTGTCTCAAGACCTTTCAGTGGGTGAGGAGGACGATGACGATGAGACACAGTTGTCTTGCAGTGAGGTAGTAGTAAGGGCAGTAAGTGCGAGGGAGGAGCGCACAGAGGATTCGGAGGAAGAGCAGCTGGACGATGAGGTGACTGACCCCACCTGGTGTGCAACGCCTACTCAGGACAGGTCTTCAGAGGGGGAGGCAGCAGCAGGGCAGGTTGCAAGAGGCAGTGCGGTGTCCAGGGGTAGAGGCAGGGGTAGAGGCAGGGCCAGACTGAATAATCCACCAACTGTTTCCCAAAGCGCCCCCTCGCGCCATGCCACCCTGCAGAGGCCGAGGTGCTCAAAGGTCTGGCAGTTTTTCACAGAGACGCCTGAGGACCGACGAACAGTGGTGTGCAACCTTTGACGCGCCAAGATCAGCCGGGGAGCCACCACCAACAGCCTCACCACCACCAGCATGCGCAGACATATGATGGCCAAGCACCCCACAAGGTGGGACGAAGGCCGTTCACCGCCTCCGGTTTGCACCGCTGCCTCTCCCCCTGTGCCCCAACCTGCCACTGAGATACAACCCCCCTCTCAGGACACAGGCACAACCGTCTCATGGCCTGCACCCACACCCTCACCTCCGCTGTCCTCGGCCCCATCCACCAATGTCTCGCACCACACAGTCCAGCCGTCGCTAGCGCAAGTGTTGGAGCGCAAGCGCAAGTACGCCGCCACGCACCCGCACGCTCAATCGTTAACCGTCCATATCGCCAAATTTATCAGCCTTGTGATGCTGCCGTATAGGGTTGTGGAAACGGAGGCTTTCAAAGCTATGATGGCGGCGGCGGCCCCGCGCTACTCAGTTCCCAGTCGCCACTACTTTTCCCGATATGCCGTCCCAGCCCTGCACGACCACGTCTCCCGCAACATTGTACGCGCCCTCACCAATGCGGTTAGTGGCAAGGTCCACTTAACTACGGACACGTGGACAAGCAAAGACGGGCAGGGCCACTACATCTCCCTGACGGCACATTGGGTGAATTTAGTGGAGGCTGGGACAGAGTCAGAGCCTGGGACCGCTCACGTCCTACCCTCCCCCAGAATTGCGGGCCCCAGCTCGGTGGTGGCATGTTCGGCAGTGTAGGCTTCATCCACTAAAGCACCCTCCTCCTCCTCCTCAACCTCTGTCTCGCAATCTAGATGTGTCAGCAGCAGCAGGACGTCGCCAGCAGTCGGTGTCGCGCGGCGTGGCAGCACAGCGGTGGGCAAGCGTCAGCAGACCGTGCTGAAACTACTCAGCTTAGGAGATAGGAGGCACACGGCCCACGAACTGCTGCAGGGTCTGACAGAGCAGACCGACTGTTGGCTTGCGCCGCTGAGCCT
The DNA here is from genome assembly GCF_035609145.1 of Eleutherodactylus coqui. Classification (NCBI taxonomy): domain Eukaryota; kingdom Metazoa; phylum Chordata; class Amphibia; order Anura; family Eleutherodactylidae; genus Eleutherodactylus; species Eleutherodactylus coqui. The sequence goes on from NC_089849.1 coordinate 53,885,023, forward strand.
CCAACCGGGCATGGTCGTGTGTGACAACGGCCGTAACCTGGTGGCGGCTCTGCAGCTCGGCAGCCTCACGCACGTGCCATGCCTGGCCCACGTCTTTAATTTGGTGGTTCAGCACTTTCTGAAAAGCTACCCACGCTTGTCAGACCTGCTCGGAAAGGTGCGCCGGCTCTGCGCACATTTCCGCAAGTCCCACACGGACGCTGCCACCCTGCGCACCCTGCAACATCGCTTTAATCTGCCAGTGCACCGACTGCTGTGCGGCGTGCCCACACGGTGGAACTCTACGCTCCACATGTTGGCTAGGCTCTATGAGCAGCGTAGAGCTATAGTGGAATACCAACTCCAACATGGGCGGCGCAGTGGGAGTCAGCCTCCTCAATTCTTTTCAGAAGAGTGGGCCTGGTTGGCAGACATCTGCCAGGTCCTCCGAAACTTTGAGCAGTCTACCCAGGTGGTGAGCGGCGATGCTGCAATCATTAGCGTCACCATTCCTCTGCTATGCATCTTGAGAAGTTCCCTGCAAACCATAAAGGCAGCAGCTTTGCGCTCGGAAACAGAGCCGGGGGAAGACAGTATGTCGCTGGATAGTCAGAGCACCCTCCTGTCTATATCTCAGCACATTGAGGAGGAGGAGGAGCATGAGGAGGATGAGGAGGAGGGGGAAGAGACAGCTTGGGCCACTGCTGACGGTACCCATGCTGCTTGCCTGTCATCATTTCAGCGTGTATGGCCTGAGGAGGAGGAGGAGGAGGAGGATCCTGAAAGTGATCTTCCTAGTGCGGACAGCCATGTGTTGCGTACAGGTACCCTGGCACACATGGCTGACTTCATGTTAGGATGCCTTTCTCGTGACCCTCGCGTTACACGCATTCTGGCCACTACGGATTACTGGGTGTACACACTGCTCGACCCACGCTATAAGGAGAACCTTCCCACTCTCATTCCCGAAGAGGAAAGGGGTTCGAGAGTGTTGCTATACCACAGGACCCTGGCGGACAAGCTGATGGTAAAATTCCCATCCGACAGCGCTAGTGGCAGAAGGCGCAGTTCCGAGGGCCAGGTAGCAGGGGAGGTGCGGAGATCGAGCAGCATGTACAGCCCAGACAGTGCAACAGTCTTTAAGGGCCTGGACAGCTTTATGGCTCCCCACCAAGACTGTGTCACCGCTCCCCAGTCAAGGCTGAGTCGGCGGGAGCACTGTAAAAGGATGGTGAGGGAGTACGTAGCCGATCGCACGACCGTCCTCCGTGACGCCTCTGCCACCTACAACTACTGGGTGTCGAAGCTGGACACGTGGCCTGAACTAGCGCTGTATGCCCTGGAGGTGCTTGCTTGTCCTGCGGCTAGCGTCTTGTCGGAGAGGGTGTTTAGTGCGGCTGGGGGAATCATCACAGATAAGCGTACCCGCCTGTCAACCGACAGTGCCGACAGGCTAACACTCATCAAGATGAACAAAGCCTGGATTTCCCCAGACTTCTCTTCTCCACCAGCGGACAGCAGCGATACGTAAGCAATACGTAGGCTGCACCCGCGGATGGAAGCTACGTTCTCTCTCACCATCCAAAACGGGGACATTTCTGCTTCATCAATCTGTGTCTAATATTCCTCCTCCTCCTCCTGCTCCTCCTCCTGAAACCTCACGTAATCATGCTGAACGGGCAATCTTTCTTAGGGCCACAAGGCTCACTCATCTAATTTTTCTAAACAATTTTTATATGTTTCAATGCTATTAAAAGCGTTAAAACTTTAACTTGAACCAATTTTTCGTTAAACTGGGCTGCCTCCAGGCCTAGTTACCACTTAAGCCACATTAACCAAAGCAATTAATGGGTTTCACCTGCCCTCTTGGTTGGCCAGGGCCAATTTTTCTGATGTACATTAGTACAGTTGATACAGCAATTTTTGTGGGCCCTCGCCTACAGTGTAATCAAATGAATTTTTAGCCCACCTGCATTACAGCTGACGTTACATCCGCTGTGTTGGGCAATGCAATGGGATATATTTATGTACCGCCGGTGGGTTCCAGGGAGCCACCCATGCTGTGGGTCCACAGAGAATTAAAAATGCATCTGTTTCCACTTGTAAAGAACCCCAGTCTGACTGGGGCATGCAGTGTGGGCCGAAGCCCACCTGCATTAAGCACGACATTACTACCTAAGCTGTGTTGGGCACTGCAATGGGATATTTTTGTGTATCGCCGGTGGGTTCCAGGGAGCCACCCATGCTGTCGGTCGACAGGGACTTCACAATAGGGAGTTGTACCTGCCTGTGTCTATGAATTAAAAAGCCCGGTCTGACTGGGGCATGCAGAGACACCTTGACAGAATGAATAGTGTGTGGCACATAGGTTCCCCATTGCTATGCCCACGTGTGCAGCTCCTGATGGCGGTGGCACAGGATTCTATTTCTCATTGCTTCTGTACAGCATTGTGGGCTATCGCCCCGCCCCTTTTAAAGAGGGTCGCTGCCTAGCCGTGCCAACCTCTGCAGTGTGTGCCTGCGGTTCCTCGTCATGGCAGACGCACTTCTAAATAGACATGAGGGTGGTGTGGCATGAGGGCAGCTGAAGGCTGCGCAGGGACACTTTGGTGTGCGCTGTGGGGGGGGGGGGGCGGTTGGGCAGCATGTAACCCAGGAGAAGTGGCAGCGGAGTGTCATGCAGGCAGTGATTGTGCTTTGTTGTAGGTAGTGTGGTGCTTAGCTAAGGTATGCCATGCTAATGAGGGCTTTTCAGAAGTAAAAGTTTTTGGGAGGGGGGGGGGGGGCCCACTCTTGCCGCTATTGTGGCTTAATAGTGGGACTTGTGAACTTGAGATGCAGCCCAACATGTAGCCCCTCGCCTGCCCTATCCGTTGCTGTGTCGTTCCCATCACTTTCTTGAATTGCCCAGATTTTCACACAAGGAAACCTTAGCGAGCATCGGCGAAATACAAAAATGCTCCGGTCGCCCATTAACTTCAATGGGGTTCGTTACTC